>NW_019213523.1:335815-346726 GCF_002532875.2 Varroa jacobsoni | reverse complement strand
ATATATACATCCTTTATTTTGAATTCTGTGTGGAATCTTTCATCTGCTTCTCTATTACCAGGCTTTGCTGGTAACGATACGCGTCTTTTTAAAAACGCATATTGTTATTAGCAAATTAGTTATTAGTTGAATTATTATTAGTAGGTTTTTTTACTGAAAAAGTAGTCAAAACGTAGGTGTTAACGTTATGGGGATGGTTCTTAAGAACTCAATTTCATTATTCTAATTATCTAGTAGCTATTATTGCTTCAGCGCTCTTAGAATCTTCTATTTCATAGGGACATGAAAGGCAGTTTGTCCCATGCTGAGATTCTGCCGTATGAAATAAAGTTTAATGTCAGTACCGGACGTAAAGCTCGGAACATTTATTCTATAAAGGCATGGTGTACTTCAGTACAGGTAAGTTGAGATGAAGTTTAGAATTATTCGTTTCCGAGTGTCAATAATTGCCAGTACTCACGATGTGAGGTATCTGTAGGTGGAACATCGATTGAAGTCCTGCAAGGTGGGGTGACTTCGAAGGGTTCGCAGAGGGAACGTGGAAAGTAACGAATGTGCCAGTAGTGAGGCCACAAATTCGCGGGAAAGATTCCATGAGCCCTCTGAATTATATCAAAATGACACATTCATCATACACAGATCCGCAGATTCTTTGTTATTTGTGCATAAAAAAGCATAGTTCAATGTTATATCTTTATAACGGATTTAAACTGCTAAAATCTGCTGCAAACATAGTTTAACGATATATTCCTGCGAAGGTACTAAGAAAGCTGATAATTCATTCCTGATAATTAATATTTCCAATTATATTTTATTGGTATTACTCGTCCTTAACAGAGACAGTAGCCGAAGTCGCCAAAAATAAAATGGTCGTTTATTAAGATGCCCTCTGTTATCGTTGGCGTACCTTCTGCTTGCAGTGAATAGATAAAATGTTGTGGGCGACAGTCCTCGATTCTTCGGGCGAAGTCGACGACGGTAGGCAGAATAACATTAAGTAGTTGTGAGGTGTCTTCAAAATCTTCGAGGAATGCTTCGCACAAGTCAAACCGCATCTCGTCCTCAGATGCGCGGTCTTCATCCACCTGCTCCACAGCGGCGCTATTATAATATCAACGAAATCGCCAGATTAGTTATGGTAGCAGGCTTGCTTATAGCTTCAGTCGGCCTCACTTTATCTCTTTTTCGAGACATTTGCTACTATTTTTTTTTCTTCTGTGGCTTACTTGATCGATCGTTTCGCAACTGTACGTATCGGCAATAGTCTCAAATAACTAGTTACTAACGCGCGGGGTTCTACAGGGTTTTATCCTAGACATGTTCACATTTATATGGATGCCCTGCCTTCTACATCTAGCCTCGAAAAAATAGATTGTATGTTGTGTGCTTAGCGGACGATACTTTTTTAAGTACATTATCGTTTTTTACGCGCTCTAAGCATTGAACCACCGTATGTACAGTCCAAAGTAATGCCATTCGGACGATCTTTGAATTATTAAGGTTCGCTCAATCATGGCTTTCTTACTGTTTGACAGTTGTATATGTTGTATGCAAGCCTGTTGCCCGACGCACAAATCAATATAGGGGTCCATGTGAACGAAACTACATCCTATTTCCATCACCACTAGCCTTGTAGATATTCTATCAAAGGTGACCTTGAGACGTCACTAGTTCAATAAACTGAACGCAGAAACTTCATAATGAATTCTTTTAGCTATAAAAATCTTGAATCCTCTGGCACTCTTTATCCTTGCTTGAAAATGGAAAAGTATTCCACTTAGAGTTACTGAGATTTAGTTACAGAGTGGTTGACGTTAATGTTGTTCGTTGCTTTCACACAATAGATCTATCACACGAAACTTCTACGTTATTCTCGGTTGATCTTAATATTTGCAGACTGATGCGGTTTTTAGCCTTTTATATTTGAGCAAAATCGATTTAAATCGTGGAAAAATCAGAAATATATCATGTGTTTAGAAGGCTAGGTCCTATGTGAGTACAAGGCCTACAAGTCGTTAACTGCTCTTATAAAGCATTTGACACTACAATTTAGTCCCGTACTTAAGCTCATTAGCTCGCCAGGTGATAATTGCGGTTGAAGGTTAAATACGATCCAGTGAAGTTAAACGTGGCTTTTATTGATTCGGTTAGGTTCTTTAGTATTTTTAATAGGTTTGCCATTTTATGGATTACATATACGACATGGAGTAACCACCTCGCAACAAAATCAATAAATAATATACGAATATTGCGTAATAATATTGATCGGCTTCAGAATTTATTGCATGACGATGTCTTTTTCAGTCTATAGATAAAATAGTTCAAACGACTTACGAATTTTCCACAAGTCGGAGAAAACATTCCACACACTAGAATACGAAACAATTTTCTTACATATCAATCAAACGAATTGGGGGGGGGGGGCAAAAGGGGTCACCAAAATTGAAAAAAATATATTTATTAACTTAAGAGAGCCTCGAACATTTACAAAATACTTTGCTTTTAAATATGTCGCTCTGGATGATGGCCATAATTCGAGCAAGATGAGCATTTTCAAAATATCACACCTTCAGAATAACTACCGAAAAACACTGTAAAAAATGATTTTACTATTATCTAAAGTTAGGGTCACATCGCATGGCATACCTTCATCATTTGCATGACGTTCGTTGGCTAAATCATTGAGCTTGACCCTGAAGAGGTTGTTTTAGGGGTTGTTTAACTCTATACTACTTCAGGAGCTCCGTAGTAGTCTTGGTTCAAAGGAATAATAATAAGGCCCAAGTGGGCACTTACGGCTTACCAACACTAAAGACAATTACGTGAATTATATTCCAAAAGATTCAGGCTGATCACGCATGGCAATTCCTATGAGGCAAAAGTCTGTTTGATGCGGATCTACAAAAATCTATTAGAGGTATGCCTATTGCCATATGATGACCTCGGCGCTCATGCGTAAAATACTAAACATCAATTAGAAGATACCTATAGGGTATTTTTTAATGGACAACCTGTTCTGCTATCAGGAGCCATGCTGTTATAGTTGTTGCTGATCTGAATTCCGGTGCACACATTTCACCGAAAATATTTAGGGCCTTCACTGGCAACATAATCTTTAGTAATTTTGTAGATGGAAATGTTGTATAGAAATTTCTTAATATCATATGCTCTGTACTGCCCTTATGTTCTAAAAAATCCCATACATGCTCTTGAAAAAGAACAATTCAGACGGTTATGTATCTGCTAAACAGTAATGTTTCCTTGGCAGCGACGTGTTCAGCGGCTGCTGCGTTTTCAGGCCATAGTAATATGCAGGACCCAGGTTTCACAATGATTTTACCACGCGTAATCATATCTTTGCTGAATCGTGTACTTCACTTCTTAATTCTTCAACAAAGGTGCGTTTTAATTAAATTAAATCATCTGGATGGACGTTTGTTATTAAACTACATATTAATTATTTAGGTTATTCGACAGACGAACCTGCATATGCGGTAGATACTTCGCAGGACGCTGATCACCTGCGCTACGTCACGACTCCTTCGCAACGCCGATATTTGCGCCTGCACCTCTGGCCAGAACGGCAACTCGCACGGCAGTAGCACATGTGCCATTGAATGGCCGCCACGCCGACCGGAAGTTGAGCTAAAATCACCGCAATGCCATTTCGTTACCTGTATTGCATCTCGTTAGAGGCCAGTACTAAAGCCGCGTCATGAAGGCAGATCCCTGAAAGATCTCCACATCAGGTTGTACCCGTACCTGCATGTATCAAGCATCAGCCCCCTACAAGAAACCAATATAGTCATTATTATATCGCGCCAAGTAATAATAATAAAAGATTACATTTATTTTATATGCTAATTTGTCAATAGTATTTATAGGAGGAAATGCTTCACTAATTTATTTATATAGGTCAGCTTTGAAACTTAAAAATATATTATTACCCTGAATTACCGTTATCCTGCATAATACTTGATTTAAATCAGCTATGCGGGTAGGTATTTCCCTAATAAAACGTTTTGAATCAATCATTTAATTAGTTAATTTATTCAATAAGGCGAATTGTGCAAAATGATTCAAGAATGAAAAATCTAGCCCGTTTATTCTTACTCTACCGTTTAGTTCGACACGGCGTGTGCCAGCTTAGCAGGCAAAATATTGATTATGTACTCTAGCAATACAATTTCATTCAATGTCTTATATATATAACAGTAATTAATGTGCGAGCTATTTTAAAGAAGATAAATTATGGTATCTTGTTACGTTTTATTCTAAATTACAAGCCATTTAAATGCCATTAGAACGTATTGAAGCAATCGTTGTATACTTGATCATCTTCATTCACATTCAAAAATAAATTTATCTCCTTTTAAATTTATGGTGGGAAATCTCTTGAAAAAATAATTTCTTAAAAAACTTTCCATGCTTTGCTAAATTTAATTAGAACCGTACTGCAGGGCCACCGTTTGGCGCTACCGTTAACAAGGAGAACATTACGATAGGCGATGTTACGAAACAATGACTATCGTAACATACCTCACGTCTAGTGAAGTAAATTATATATGTTATGATAACTAGGACAATACATTACAGGGAAAAAGCAACAACAATGCGTCATTGGATAGACATCGACGGCCGAAAATTGTTGAATCAGACGAAAGCTCCTATTTAGTCAGTCGCGGAAGATTACCGACTATAAAACGTGAAGTGCTTCTGCCTGTTTTCGGGCCGCGATGGCCACTGAGATGGTCGTTGTAACAACTCATCTGTGTAACTCGTACAGCGATACAGATATACGGCGGTAAACGTATAAATGCAATAACCTGCATGTACAAACTAATGACGACAGTGAATTGCTGAGATTTAATATGACTGTTCCAAGTTACCCAGATACCCAAATTCGCTATTTTCACGTAGGAAACCATACAACGGTTTCATCACGTTGTGAGCTTTCCGTTGACTCCACGGTCTTCAACATAAGGGGCTAACGACTGCTAAATCTTGTCAGTACGAAATTATATTGTAGTAGCACATTAGCATGTTAATTTCTACCCCTCGTGACGGAGAAACCTTCATTACCATTAATTCTAAAGAATTTAGATATTAGACTCGAGGCTTAACACACCTGTAGTACATTACAGAATAGTGTTGCAAGATGGCCCTCAAAGCCGAAACAAAATTAAATTCAGCTACTGCAAATAATCTTTTCTTTGACTTATTTCAATGTATGTCAATGCTATGTCTCTGACTTGTTGGCATATCAAATTTTGTGAGTTTCATAATTAAAGGGAGCCAAACAACTCATCAAACTATAAATCTAGCATAGTCACTTTTACTAAAGTAGCTCTGACTCAGAACGACCAAACAACTGTACAATCTTTCGGTGTTCACTAGATTTTGCACTACCACTACGTCATCCGCTTACCCAGTTTGGGAAAGCATCGCGTTGAGATTCGACAATAAGCTCGAGGATGTAAGCAAGTGTAGCAGAAGCATAAAGCTACATAGGCAGCATCGTGGAGAACTAGATTGCTACCACAAGCTGCAACCTCTGCTGTGTAATGTAATCGAGCTAAATCATGAATGATACTTGGACATATAATAATATATATATATATGTACTGGTATATACGGAGCCTGCACGTATCGTAATCTTTGTTTCAATGCATAACTATGCTATATAGATCCCAAAAAAGCTTACCAGTTTAGCGTATGCGTGTGCCGTGTGTATATTGCTTAGAGAGGCATGTGTATGTATCATACTATATATCATGGGTATGTGTGTGTTTACTTGTGTAAATGTTTTTGCCATTAAAACGGTCAAGCGACAGTCTTTCCTTCTATTTCGCTAGCGTTCGCATTGAAGTGGTAAGCACGTGCTCTTTGCCGAACGTATGAGTGGAACACTATCACCACTTGGGTTACCGCTGTGGCTGCAGCTACTGCTTGCAAACGTTGTCCTGCCGTTTCTGAAGAGTTCCCACAGCAATAATGACAATATGACGGCAGCCCTTGTCATGCAGACAAATCTATTAAAACGCATGGAGGATTTGTGATGCTAGTACTATGCGTATGCTTTATCGACTCTCTATAGGTTTATTCTGTATTAAGAGCGCCACTATTGAGGTGGCCAGTTGAATAGGCTAAACCACAGACAAGGATTAGGCTAAGGTTCACTATAGTCGTATATATGCTATCGTGCAATCGAGAATAGACCTTCCCGCTGAGAAACTCTTTGCCCCGATCAGCCTCGACGCACGGGCCATTTATTCAGCAGTGCTACCCGCTTCATGACGGCTATGGACCGGCACTTCAAACTTCGCTGCAATGTGTCTAAGCAACTGAGTCTCCTTCGGTCCTAGCTGGTCTAATGCAGCCCGGGTCTGTTTTAGCTGTAATAGTTGCGCCTACGACTGTTGTTGGGTGTGCTCTCTTGCTGATGCTTCTATATCCCGGCGACAACAACATTTTTTTTTACTATGACTACGACTATGCATTTCTGATTTCCCGCTGTTCACTACTTGCTGCTGTCTGCCACTCCTCACGTCCTAAGCACTCAAAGGCGAGTTTTGCCACCCTATATATATTGGATTGCCAGAAGGATATGATGAGAAAAAATATTATTTTCGAGGCAAAGTTTAAACAAATATTTTTATTTATAAAAATGTATTTAGAAAGTTATCATTTAAATAAATACACGTGCTTTTGCCTATCACGATAACCTTCTACTATCTTCTAGTTATACCATAAAACAAACCGCATTGAACTTTCGTAGTTTTTAAACGAAAAAAAGTGCAAGCGACTTGTGCATCCCTCCACTGAAACTAAGTTAATATTATCAAGGAACCTATAAAGAAACAAAACAGATGATAATTTAACAGTGAAGCGCCAGGGCTATACGGCTGATGTATCAAAATGTCCCATTCAAGCTCTCTCACGGAAGATTTTTACCTGATAACTGAAAGTGTACGTGGTCTGGCGTGGTAGTGGTGAAAGACGACGCCCCTTCTATTCTTTAGTTTGGTCAATTTTTTTCAATGTTTTATTGTAATCTTGTGAGTTGTTCAGTAATGTGCGAATCAATCGTTTTGCCGGGGGCAGCAACTTATAATGCGCGATTCCTTTAGGATCTCACTAAACACATTCAATCCATTTTTGTCATTAGTCTGGACTGCGCACAGATTGTGGACCACATTTTACTTTATAATTTGCCTATCTTTGTCGTACGTGATCCACTTTTCATTACTCGTGATCAATGATCTTAGAAAGCGCTCGACCCCGCCGTGTGCTGTAAAGTATCGCAGATAAAAATACGATTTGCATCGATTCGAGTCGATTCACCCAAACTTTTTTGTCTAGCCAGCTTTTTCTGAATTTTCCAAAACTGTTTTGTGGTAAGTTTAATGTTTAGCTCCTTGGCGATGTCGTAGCTACTCATGTGTCGTCCCTGCTCAACGTCCGCAGTAATCTCGTCAACTTTTTCTGTAATTGGTCGACCACTGCGTAGAACATCTTTAATATAGAAATTTCTGGAACAAAAACGATAGGACAATCTTTAGATCTTTTCCGCACGGACAGCAAACATTTTTTCATACCCCTGGCCACCGTGTGTGTTTTTATCATAATAAAATTGTAAAATATAGTGAATGTGCTCTGCATATTTATTATTATTATCAACAATTTTAGCACATTTACTATTGCCAAATATCAGTTTTTAAACGACACCAACGCCGATCCGACACGAGTCTCATTTCCTATGCTAAGTGACTTTAAAGCTATCGAGTCAGAAAAAAAATCAACACTTTTTTGACAATTAGCAACCCACATAGAATAAAAGTGCGATGGAATTGGTAAATAAAATTGAAACATGTCAGTGCTGTTCCCTTTTGCCCTTTGCCCATTTACTCGCACCCTGACTGACCTAAATGTAATTACACACATGAACATTAAATAGAACGAAGAATCCAAATCTACAATAATAATACTAATTATAATAAAGCACAGTATTCATTAACTGACAAGATCTAAATGTATTGGTATTAGGAAGTATACTTGCACCGGGCTTTTTGCCCATCGTTTTTGTCGACCTAGTTTCAATGTAGTTTATATATAATACGTCTATCTTAAAGTTGCACACTCAGCGCGCGCTTGTGCAGCAAATAGGAACGATAGCATTTCATCGCGCTTCTTAATCTAGCGACTGTCTAGGCGCTGGCCCTTCTATGCTAGATATGCTAAAACAAAGAATTTTATTTTCCAGTAGGGATTCTGCTACACGAAGAGTGGCTAAATAACTACATCTCTTAGGGAAATAAGTTGTTATCTCTAGAAAAACTTAACAACACATGAAATAATTGATACCAATCGTAACGCAGGCTGTGTTGCAGATGATTCAGCTACCCTACATTCGTAGGTAGCGTTTCTTTGTCCCAATAATGTAAGTCGTTCGCGCTCCATGGAAATTATAATGAAGTGATACCCTGTAGCATACAGAAATGTGCCACAGTCGTAGAGTACGTGCCAGTTTTAGGCACGAACACAAACTTCGTCACCCCATCGCAACTATTAATTGTTCAGGAAATAAATTCATGCTAGTCCCTCTCGCACATTACATAAGAGTAGAGCCAATTACAATGTTAAAAATATCTTTACGCATAGCTTTTGGTAAAAATCCAGTGCTACTGATGTCAAATATCTTCTTTATTAGTTATTCGTTAATTAATAATCCGTTGTTTCAAAAATTTCATTACCCACATAATCTAGACATCTCGTATCCATAGTATTTATGCAAAAAACAAAGGATAGGTTCTCCGGATCAACGAGTCGTTCAAATAATGCTTCACGTGCCATGTAACAACACAACTAAGGACTGCAAGATCTGTTGTACTGAAGGTACTGTTCAGATTGACGCTTCACCTTCAATGGTAATCTTTTTTATTCATCAAGTGAAAACCAACCTCGAACATCATCCTAAAAACTAATTGTGGCCATTGTAAGCTGGCCATAGCTTACTAATATGGTAAGCATTACTTTTTTGCTGATAGGCGATGTTTAGCTACAAGGGTTTTTCTTTACGTTGGAAAGTTTGACAATGAAAAACAATTTTTCTTAGCAGCTCCCATAATCATTCTGGCATAATCTGGAGATCCTCCGCATAATGAACAATTGTGAAGAAACTGGTTTTAAGAGAAATTCTAGAGTAACCGAACGGTAATCCTATCAGCGCGGTAAATACGGTTTATTTGATACAACGAACAGCAATCTATATGCATTCTGTCTACTTTCCACTTACCATTATGTTTCTCTTGGCGACGTTAGAATATACTCGCTTGCAGATTACCCGCGTCGGCAAGTAGCATGAGTATTCTGAATGGATATTTGTATCAAGATTTCACGCACAGTCGATGATATTTACTATATTAGATTTGCAGCTCTTCGTAGATAGCGGCTCTATGTGTTACGCGTACGTAAAAGTAATCACCATCAATAGAATGGGAAAGAACGAAACGCCGCTAATCAGGTGGATTAATCGTTTACGTAGCACATGATTGATTGATTTAGTGATTTCGTACTGAGTTATAGCAGCATTAGCGTTTGGTGTAGCTGTCCCGAAATCCCTAGCCGCACCAAAAGGGTCCATTAACCAACATTCACTAGAGAAACGAATAACAATTATGAATTGCCATATCACAGCCTGCTTGTGTCTGTGGGTGAATTCTATTAGTGTTTTTTTTGCGAATGAAACTATATTGGACGACAAATAAATTCTCCTTGTCGTCTAAGTTTCGAGTACTCGTTGTGTTTATCTTAACGGTGGTAGTAGTGGCTCTGTGGTGATCGCGGTAAGTAAGTGAGTGCCAGTCGAGGTGTAAGATAGCTAGCAAAGGTTACAAATGTTTGCCAGTCATTTCCCTTGTATGCTACTGTGCTGATATTATTATGCAGAAAAGAACTGGAGTTCTTGAGGGCCGTATGAGAAAGAGGCAAACAACGACCTCTGTTCCAGCTCGCATAGCAGACGCGTTGCCTATGGAAAGGGTACCACAATAACAGCCGACCCTTCATTCTGAGGCCGTGGATTGCGAATACAGGAAGGGAAGCTGGGCAGATATTGAACCTGCTCACTGTTCGATATTGATGAGAGGTCTGCAAGCAGACGACACAGGGTTCCGCCCTTCGTTACTTTCCCTCATTAGGCTCTCCAATACGCTTTAAGTTTATTATCATATGAGTTAGCCTGAAAGAACCCATGCTAAACTGCAGCTACCCGTTGTGGAACGGCATCTACACTTTTGTATACGATGCTGGGCTGAACGGCTCAGCCGTGCAGTAACATAGCTAAACACGGTGAGACAGAAAACCATCTATTTAATAATCTTACAGATGCTTTTTCTTTTGCGGGTTCCTTCGGGTAATGTAATGAATGTTTCGGGTTTCATGACCGCTCCGTAAGACGTTAGTTATTACTTCAGACGACTGATTTCCAGCACGAAGGGAGGTGTGTTTACGCTTCGATTTGAACCCAAAAAACCTTATGTACCCTTAGGTTGCATAGGTAAATACGTTGCCACTGGATTTTCATGAGGACCATCCTTCGAGTCTTGTTCCCTGTTAAATACTCAGACACCGTATCTTCTACGCTGTGAGTTGAGCGGCCACCCCCTTCACAACCGCATCGGTCTACCACGAAGATGAGACCGAATATAACCAGTACTTAAGCTACGGGCCATTACTTAAGACAGGCCTTTGCTGGACCTGCTATCTGGCGTCTTTTCAAATAGATCTATATAACGTCATTTTAGCAAAAAGCCATCGTGACCGTTTGCCAACGTGAATTAGCAATGATCGCTCCCCTATAAGATACTGGAAATGAAAGCGTCTTTGTATGAGATTAGTCTACGCAATAAC
>NW_019213523.1:254086-335715 GCF_002532875.2 Varroa jacobsoni | reverse complement strand
ATGCAATCTTCAAAAGCACAAGATGAAGAAAAGTTCTTAAAAATCATGCTTTACCTCCTTAATTCAAAATTGTCGTTAGCTAAATCAAAATAGGAACATGTGCCCTGAAATACATAATGGGTCTTAAAAGCAAAACATTACATACGTTTTTCCACAAATGGTTTTGGTTTAAGTAAGCACAAAGCGTTTGCGGAGGTAGGACAACGACATTGGTAATTCTCTCAATTTCTCCTGCTGGAAGCATGCAGCGTAGTATCGAAGTGCACTAGCATACATATGTACCCCCATATTACTATTCAGTTTGTACTACAATGTTTAACTTACCTAGATGTTAAAAATCAGATATGGTGATAGCGTACTCGAAACTCTTGGTGAGTTATGATAATAATAATATAATCTATATAATATAGCTATTATAATAATAACTAATATAATATAATATAAAAGCAAGAACAAAAAGAGGTCAAAGCGGTGAAGCGATCATATTTATTTTACGTTATATTTACGTGTACATATTGTAAGATACCATTTAGGTCTAATGTTAATGAAACCTAATATCGTTAGGAACAGCATTAAGGGTTAAAATGATTGACTTGATAGTTCAAGTGAAAATTAAAATAACGAGATATTTGGACGTAATATTCTACTAACGATCTAATAAAACAAAGACGTTTTATGATTTCTATAACTGTACTTTATTTTCCTTACTTATATCGAATATGTTCGTTGGTATTACAGTTATCATTTTATTAGAGCGATAAAATCTTTCACACGGTTTTAATTCGTTTTCATCGTTTTCTTTAGGTTGTTACCTCATTATGCTTATCCTGATAGGCTAAAACAATTTCACGGCTCAAACTGACTAATGCTCAATCGTTTGTGCGTTCCCGCCCGTACAGTCGGTATCGCAGTCTGTATATCATATAAAGTTTCTTAGTACGCTCATTAATGCTTCTTAGTCAATTTAGCTTTGAGTTCTTCTAGACCCTCAGCAACCTCCTCCTGGAACTTTTCTGTGTGCGGCCAGAATGTAGGCTTGTCAGGTCTAAATCCCCTTTCTGGGTAAGCCAACCAATAGTCCTCCATGGTCATGTGCTCCAAAGGAATCATTTTCTTCATTACGGCTACAATCGCACATAAAAATTCACAGTGTATTAGTTTCTATTTAAAATTATATAAATCAAGAACTCTAAACCCTTATCATCATATAGGACTCACCAATGCGCTCCTGATGGGATTGGATCCTAAGCTTCGACTCTGCGATGTCCTGCTTTGCCTGTTCATTTGCGCGTTTCGTTTCAGCTTCGATCTGCTGTATACTCTCTGCATCAGTCGGGTAAGGGATCTGATGAAAAGCCATACGGTACTAAGAATTAATGACGAATAGCCCATATGTGTTAACTTGAGAAACCTTACAGTGGCTAAGCAGAACGAAACATATAATGCTTGTATAAAATATATGTAGTGCTCACTATCTCGTGAGCCGACAGTACCACAACTATTTACACACCGCTCACCTTTAGCGCTTTGTACTTCTGCTCAAACTCGTCGACCAGCGCAGTATTGGGTAGACGTTTCCGATAGACCGAAAAGTCAATTTGGGGAAGATTCTCCGGAAGAGCGTACATGTTACGCAGGTAGGTTTCGCTTTTGGCCTTCGGAACATTATTGAACGTTTTAGGATACATATGAGCAACGTCACATTAGTAGTTACGATCATCCGCTTCTGTATAATAATTATTGATCTCAGAGATATAATCTTGATAATTATCGATTTTGGTCACCATCGTACAATGTGCTTGCGAATAGTTATAAAAAAAAAAATTAAAAATACCAACACAACATTAAGCTAACAGTAAAATTAGTTCTATCAGTTACTATAATATTTTTAACACCGACAACTTAGGACGGTCACAACAATAGCATTTCTCTAGATTAAGTCGCAAGTTAAAAAAAGATGTATCACATAAAACAACCTAGTATTAAACTTAATTCTATTTTCAATTGAGTAAATCGTCCTAAAAGAACTCGTATATGATATGATTATTTGAAAACAAAAGATCATACACACAACGTGCACATGTCTCACCTTAAACGTCTGGAAGTTCGCAAGCTCGTCTTTAGGAATGTACTCCAAGAATTTGCCCCAGTCAATGGCGCTCTTTGCGATGCGACGAGCCATTTTCTTTATAATGAAACGGAAATAAGGATTTAAAATAGATATGCGTGAGACAAACTGTGAGTGATATAATTGAAAATAACGGTTACTGTGAAGGTGTTTATGTAGCTGAATAAAAAAACAAACATTCACGCTCATTTAGACCGATGGTCACATTTCTACAGGATAAGAGAACACTATTACATAACACCTTAGTAAGCTTTGGATACTAAGTTTATTTCGCTGCCATTATTTTCATTTTCTCACATTACCGACATGTCTACTAAGCCCAGGGATGTTTTAACTGGCCTTTGTGTTCAAGCCGAGTAGTACCTTCAGCATGAAACGTACATTCATATATTATATAAATAAACATATCATTAAAATAGCAAGCCAGGTAAATAGTTAGTAATAATAGTAACAAAAACAAAAAGAGGAAGAAGGAGAAGGAGAAGAACACGTTGCACTCATATAATGTTGCATTTGACTAAAGGTGAAACGTTGGCAAAACGGTTACAGTTGTCTTTGGGGTGTACGGCATACAAATTCATACTCTACACCGCATGTCAATATTTTTGGGCATGATAATTTTCACTGATTTGTAGTAAAAAACTTAAAGGCGTCATTTATATTTCTCAACTGCATGCTAATTGCACAAATTTTGTATACAGCTTTACAGGATAGTGTGATCACAGTGTCAAAGGTTTAAAAAAAAACCTTGAACTGGTCGTTGGTAGTGAGCGACAATCTGTGGGTGAAATCCAGATGGTTACGAAAAACAGGCCATAATATATAATATTCCAGTGGACATTACATACAAATCGATCATGAAACTAACTGGTCCAGGGTAAAATCAGCATTTCCATAAGTGCGACTTCTACTGCGCCTTATCAAATCGGCCCGTTAGAACTGATCAATCTATAAATAACCTAGATGCATTATAAACTTTGGGATAAATGAATACCTGGTTGATAATTGATCTAGATCATACGAATACCGAACTCTAGATCTTGACAATGGCATTATTATTAATTATAATATTATTAGCATTATCATCACTTCTATTTCACTTCTAAAAATTAGGTGTTATTATTAATAGCCAACTTGCCACAATTCTAGTTATAGTGTGCTATGTTATGCCATTATTATAAAAATCCATGGAACTCAACCTAAATTAGTATTAACTTGCTAACATACAGGCCACAGATGGTTTAAATTTTAGTACATATCAGAGTATTATATGAAAAAAGTAGGCAGAAAGAATGTTGCCTTTTCTCTTAGCGCCCACTTGCTAGAAGCGCTATTAATGCATGTTTTTCATAATGAACGTTCTCTAATCTCCTTTAGACACAGCTTATATGATTACGTCTATGAGATGAACCTGTTATAGATGCCATCTACTCATCTAATCTTGAAAACATTATGTAAAAGTCAAAGTCACTCACTTAACTGTGGACGAGCAAGGTGAACTTATGTTCCAAGGGTTTCACGCTGCGTCGGATTCTACCAGATACACAGACAGACAGCCTTTAAGGTAGACATCAACGTACGCGACCCAGAAATCAGTAAAGCCGGGTCTTTATTGTTAGGTTAGATTTATCTACAGAAGTTGCCAAATATACTTAACATATATTTATTGAGCCTAATACAAAAATACTATTCAGTATTCTAGAGGTAATGATACTCTCAAAAGAGAGTTCGAATGTATACGAAGTGTTTGTGGCCTGTTGTTCTGAGATAGCTTCTAACAGTCCTGATGTCAACAAGCAGATGCGGCTTGCCCTCATTCTTCATATGTATATGAAACAACGCTTAAAAAATGTGTTCCTGATTTTGTCGGACGTATTGTTGTGGAGAGGAATATATCATTTGCAAAGTTTTTGCCCGTTATTGTGTGAATCTCTTAACATGTTTTATCCTGGTCAGTGTGCTGGTTACCGAAGTTGCTCAATGCAATCAGGCTTATTATGGACGCAATTGTTATAGGCAACAAGCCTACGCCAAAGCTACAGTTCGAGTAAATCGTTCATTTCCATGCGATTTATATATTTATATTTCTTTAGTCAAATAGGTCATTCTTTTTCAAAATTTTTTGTCAAAGAAATTTAGTCAAGTGTTGCTCGTGTGAAATTATTTAAATTATTAAACCAGCAACGTATACTCTGTTAAAACTCTCTGAATAAATATGAGTGTGAAATAACTTATTATACGGGGAGATAAATATGTGCCACTGCAACTCACGCACATTCATATTCAATTACGTGTTTCATTCGATTTCCAGTAACGTTAATGACATTTACTACAAAGCTTGCGTTATTAAATAGAAAAGAATGTTACTCGATTTTTTTTTATTATTTTCAGGCTTTTGGTCTTGCTTGTAATACTGGCACACTTCGGAGTTGTGGCATAGAAGTACTTGATCGTTCCAATTACCAAAATGCCGAAAGTGGTCTCCCGTTCTATTGTGGTGACAGATTCCCGTGATCAGGAAGAGGTGGTGGAGAAGCCGCTTAATGTTTTCTATTGTCACTGCGGGGCAATCGCATTGATTCTTGGTTAGTAAGTACCGTTAACTCTAACTACTTAAACATTTACAATTTGAGGATTTCCCTCGCTTTAATTTTGCAACGATTAGGTAATAATAAAAAGTATGAACGGAAAAATAATCAACAACAATGTAAATATCTAACGCCAATATCCATTATGAATTCGTTGCCTAGATTGCGCGCTGGAAAAACTTCCTCTACGGCCTCGAGACGGAGCGCGAATCATTGATGCCTCGAAACACGCACACAAGCTTAACTGTGTTCCCGATGAAACAGTGTACCTTAAATGGTAGTGAATTTCTTACGAGTTATTTAAATTATTTTGATTATTGGGTTTCCTTCATCTTACATTATGTACGCGCACGTCGGAAGTTGTTATTGGAATTTATTCAAGATGCTAGTAAACATGTATTCAGGTATAATATTGTAAATCGAACCTGGATTTCTTCAAAAGGAGCAGGATTTGTTCAGCGATCGAATGTCTCACCAGTTCTGTTAAATACTAGTATTGCAAGTTGCAAAATCAAAATGTGATTAAAACTTGATCAATAATTAACACTCGATAAATTAGAAATAACCTGGTTATTTCTTAAATATCACATCTTTACAGCTTCATTAAATTGTGCCGAATGCAATGAATGTATCCTATTATTTTTTGTTATACTCCGTTCTGTAAATTATGCTTTTAAGCTGAACTCTTTTTACCCTGCTAATAGTATTTAGCTTCAAATAGTATTATATGGCCACGTATATATGTAGATAAAAGTGCTTATTTAATAAAAGCAATTAGTGCTTATGAAGGCTCATATTGGAAATAGGTTGGTACTGGGATGCTTACTTGTATGATAATACAAAACGAGTCTTACTAACTATTCTGGTACGCGTGTCTCCTTGCAATAACAGGGCCGAAGGAATCGAGGTTCAGTTCCGTCGGCGATGTGCGAAGTGTTCGCTGCCACTTCTGTATTCACACAAGGGTTCTTCGAACGTATTTATATTCAAGGTGAAACTAATTCAACTTCAATGATTCAAGTTTTTCGTAAGCTCGATTAGTAGTTCGATTCTAAGTGACACCCTCCACGAAGTAGCTTAGGAGCAAGTCCAGTTAGTGCCAAAACTTCATCGTACTGCCGCATCGATTGGTTACTTGTTCTACTACATTCTCAATAGAAGATATATGTATAGTCGTCGCCATTGCGTCAGAGCCTGCGTGTCGGCTAATGACATGTTGTTATTACAAGTTCTTAACTCTATAATAATAATAATAATAGTATTAATAATGAAAGATATTGCTTTTTTATGCCAATGCAATTTCTACGAATGTTGTCAGGGTGTTCTGACTCGAACGGCAAATGCGGTAGCAGCTGTCTCAGCAACAACAGTGGCATCAAATCAAGCGGCGTTAGGCGCGAAAGAAGAAAACGAAGGCGCTGAGGATAAGGTACTCGTGACAAAGCATACGAAACACATGGGAAAGTTTAGTTCGGTCACTGTTTCAACGATCGAAGACGAAGAAGATGAAATCGAAGAGGTACAGACTTAGCATAGTCTTACAAAGCTGACATGTTTGAATTATCGCTATTATATCCTTGTCATCGACGGCAAAAACAATTACCGCTTAGACAATATCTGTTACCTAGATTCATAAAAAAAAAATTCTTTTAAAACATCATAAGCCTTTAATATTATATAATTGTGACGGACGCCTAAAATAAGAAAGTGAAATAATGCAGCGTTGGGTCGTAGCCCGAAATCAATGGATCTTCAGAACTGTAGAAAATATGTACATTAATTTAGTTAATTACTTTTGTAGCGCGAGGTGGCTGATTCATATGCTTCCAATGCGCGTATTATCGAGAAGCAATTGCAACGTAAAGCTGTGCCTGGACTGGCAGCGAAAAGGAAAGGCGAGGAAGACAACTTCTCGGTAGGTGCTCTACTTATCGCTGTATTTATTTCTTACCTGTTTAGTGAAAAAAACATTTAGTAAATTTAGTTACATTGTAAAATATCTTCCTCTTCGGGAAACTTTTGATTCCAAGTCAGTCTATTTCGACCGGTAAGTAGTAAGATTACGCCCTTTAATTGGCTCAATTAGTCACAGTTGTTTTCCTAAAATTTATTGATGTTCCATTTGTAAATTAAAGGTGTCCCGAGAAAGCTTTCAAATGATAAACTTTGGCTCTCTCAATAAAACTAATACGCTTTACGAGAAAATATACCGCACCTACACCCTTGCCGAATTCCGGTTGCAGGGTGAAACCGTTGTTTGTCTAAAAGACAATTGAAAATTTATTTAACTAGTTTAAAAAATGGAAATACTTTTGACTGGGAAGCATAATACAGCCTTCATTTATTTCAAATCAAGCCAGAGTAGCATTTGTAAAATAAAGGCATAGTAAGTATTTTAAATTATTTAAATAGTAGTCTTTTAATCAATTAATTAAATCGTTTTTGGATTCTAGGAGACTGTTGAGAAAAAGAAGCCACGTGGAACGTTACTTAATCTTTGAATTAAAACATGAACTGTTTTGAATGTCGGATATGGCAGCTCGACTGAAAATATCATCAATTCTATATATTCTGCATATATACCTGTAAATAAAAATGTGTTATTGAGTGTGTCTTGTGACCCTCTGGTCGTTGCGTGTTAGTTAGAGCTAGTTTAGTCGTCAAAAGAAACAAAAATTGAACAAGTAGCAGTTCATGAGATTTATCTAACAATAAGGAACGTTACCATATCGTTTCCCTACTGTTAAATTTCAACTTAAGATTGATACATCGTTATCGCTAGATGGCTAATGCAGCCTTGCTTATTTGAAATTAATAGTAAAACAATTCCCCCAAAGTTAGATGTTGTCCTTGAGGTAACGTACTTTGAGAACGCGTAAAGGTCTGAGTTTGAAATTGGACGTTGGCCTTCCCCACTTCGTGCTGCAAAAGGTCAGAGCAAAGCAATATAAACATAGCTCCAATTTGCTTGATGATAAAATTGACCTGTGGGTTAAATGCCTATCTAGATCTAGTCTGTGCCCGTAGCAACATCCAGAGTATTTTACTGTTGATAGTAAAGATAGTAAATCGCTCGGCTCCTCTAGATGATAAAACGTATGACGAAACAGCCTTACTAACATGTCCAAAATCTAAGGTGTTCAGATACGCAGATTAGCCGCTATGATGAAATAAACAAATAAGTGCTTCGAGTTTCGGTCCAGTACTATCGCTAAGAACACTGGTGCTTCAAATGATTAATGGTCCATTCTAGCGCGACAGGAACCGTGCGCCTTGCCACGTCTTCAACCTAAACATTTTTACAAAGAGTCCCAAAACCATTACGCGGCATTACATGCTACGAACTGCAGCACCTGTGCCTTCCAGGCGGCGTCGACACTTTAAACAAGGGCATATCAATGACCTAATCGCTGTTAGCCGCTACTGTGATAGCAAGTCGTATCATACGTGTATCACTGATTTCCAAAATGTAGTTTAATATCTTTAGGTATAAAATAAACTGCTAAACCAGTAAATTTCCTTGACAAAGGTTGTTCGTCATAAAGTGCTGTTGTTAAACAAAGCCGAGCTGCAAATAAAAAGTGAAATCGCTACAGCCGGTAATAAAAATGTTTTTCTTTATTTGCTCAATAGTAAAACACCTGCGAGATCCCGTTTCTATTAATAATATCCTTATATTTTTGATCACGACCTCATTTCATCATTCTAGCCAAACTCTTCGACGGATTTGATTATCATAATTTATTTACACATTTGTCAGCTACGTATAGAAATTATACAGCTAATATTAATAATAATTATTATTTGTATATTATACTAATAATAATTATGTACAATTCAAAAAATGTTTGGCTTTAATAAGAAATTTTTAACCGAATGTTGTATTTTGTAATCGTGCGCAAATTTACTTCGTAAGGTCTACAACTACTGAACTGTTCAATTTAATATTTACACGAAAAGGAAAAACACCAGTTACCACTTTATTCATAATAAAGTAATTAATTAGAAATGGGTGTCCAACAGTGACTAACAATCCTCTAAACTTTTTTAATGTCTAGACTGTTTGATACCAAAAAAAGACCTAATAGGTATACCTCTTTGGGACACTGGTTCGTTTTATTTTCTATAAACTGATTTGAAATATGGCGTCACAAATCGTGTTTAACGACTTCAGAAACCTATATTTTCAATAGAGCTTTTTCCTTGGCGTAGCCGTGAGTCACACGGAATATCCCTGTTTTATCAACGGAGTGCTGCTTTGCTGACAGGACATATCGCTAGGACAGAGCTTGAAGTAGAATACTAGGAATAGTAGGACTCTCAGCTTCTACTCTTTATATTCTGAATTGATAAGAAATCAAAGAAATGTTTTCATACGGTTAATCTGTTCGACCTTTACCGAATTGTCAGCACCGGCTGAGGCGATGTATACAAAGTGCACTGGCGAAATGAATGTCCGGCTTAACTTAGCTGAAGTGTTGTAATGCATTAGAGGAGACAAAAAGGTAGCAAATTTAATCCTGTGACTGGTACAAATATATATATATATATATATATATATATATATATATATATATATATATGCTACTTCATTTAAGCAATAAGAGGCTATTTTATAGCCTATAACATATTTTGTATGTTAATTGTGTGCCATGAATCGATGCGTATTTAAATTTGCATACACCAACAGGTTGGCATGCTTTTCAACTACTGATACGATTTAATAATTAACATATATATAGCGAAGTGTGTAATTTGCTGGGTCGGCACATAGTTGTTTGTTGCCTTGTCTAAAACATAGGTGTTATTCGTTATACGTATAGAGATCGAATCATTTGCTAAACATCTTTTCTTTGTTTCTCTCTTATATATCTATATAAAGTATCTTTGTTATACTAGTTTAACTAGTACGTACAAATTACAGCTCCATATAGCATTAAATCAGTGAGACTGCTCGATAATCGAGGGTATGGAACATCTCGAGCAAATACTGTTGTATCCTCAGAGACTACTAGATATAACGTTTCTTTCCATCTAACATTCCTGTTACTCACGAGACTTAAAGTCAGCTTTCCCGTAGGGCTAATCGATAGCTACTTAAAGAAGCATTTGATTTTGAATCGCGCATTGTTGGAATCGATGTGTGGGAGTTATAAATGCTACAAGGCGGCTGAAGTTTCTGTTCGCTTCAGCCTTTATTTGAAAACGGGACTAGACAATTCATCACTAGTGCAAGTCGACATATAAACGTATACTCTGAGTGACCAGAATCTAGCTGATAAAGTGAATGGACATGGGAAATGTTGACATCACTAAAGGACTAAGTTCAATCTGACCCATATCAGCAGATCTACTGCTTGGCCGTAGAATAATTGCATTTTAAGTCTGTCGAGCTGCTGGATTGGTCTCCGACCCGTTCACTCCGTCGATTTCCCCGCTAAGGTAAAATCTGTTTGTTTTAGAGGAGGTTACTGTTAGGATTTAACCTTCATGTTTGTCCAAGTTTTTATGCTGCAGCCCACCGCCGTAGCCACGATTACTGAGTAAAAAGGGGCAGAGGCAAACACAACAAGCCGGATGGAAAGGCCGACTTAGAACTGTTGAGTTTCCGACAAACACTTCTTATTTCGCGCTTGCTAGATTAAGGAATAACTGCTGCGACTATTCATCTGACCAACATTGTCGATTTCTAGAAATCACAATCACTTTGGCTACTAGAGACCCAAGTTGTTAATTTTAAAAACGGATTTGAAATCTTTTCCCACGTTCAATTAACTGAAGGGCATTTACTTTTTCAATGATATTCAAATAAAAAATCTACCAGTATAAAGCGTTCAGGTGTTAGATTGAATTACTTGACTCAATATTATATGATTAAATTTATAATCGATTCTGAGAGAGAGAGAGAGAGAGAGAGACACAGATGCAGAAGTGAGATCCATTGGCGTCTTATAACTGGCGCCTGTGTATTGTTTTTTACTGTTAGTTTAACACACCTGTTTTTCTACGTTACGTTGTGACCGGAAACCATTGCTAACTGATCTGATTTTTATTACTCGGCAGTACGGGATGGTCAATATATTGCAAGTAAACAATAGTTCTTCATTTATCGGTAACGTAGAGACGATGATGATCATTTGAGTCAACATGAAAGCAATTAGGACCTGTCCGTGTGGTTTAGTTAACTGAATGATTTTAGGCGATTTCTGCCACGGAAATAGAAACGTGGCCGATTCGAATTCGACAAGTTTTCTATAGTTGGCTTGAGCCAGTTGCTTCATGCAGAATCTGAACAATGGCTTTAGGTAGCGGTCTTTCTGTAACAGAATTTTCTTGTCTGTCTTTGGAAACAATTAGGCAGTTAGATAAGACCAGTACAGTCTGAGCTAAGTTAGTTTGAAATACAACGTAATATGTTCGTACGTTGGACGGTTCCTGATGTAGTTGCCTTCATGTTGTTGGTGCCGTACTCTTACGGTGCTAAGTGAACCGCTCACGGTGAAACGGGCAGTGTGGGATTTCAGTGTAGCAGATGTAACAGCACATGACGCTGCGCTACCACATGATGAAACCGGTAGTATAGATGATCGTACAATGGAAAGTCACAATTAGCAACCAGCGCCGACAAGTTATGATAGGTTTTCATTTGTCACCAGCGTTTATACTTATTTGATAGGTAGAATCTGATTAAGAAGTCTGCGGAGCGATCCAGTCGTTGTTGGCCGTCGAGTTTCGGTGTACAATTTGCAGTGCCAGCAAGATACATAAATCTTCTAAAGGAAAAAGCCGACTGCGTAAGAAGCGCATTGATTAATTCTTTTATAATGAGAGGCTGATGCTGTACACTGTGTCAGACAATTTTGGTGATTTGATTACAATGGTTAGATCGGAAGCACTCACTAGGCATATGAACACAATTACTGGCTTCGATGCCTCACTCACTGTAGAGGTGCCTTCAAGCAGTACAAGCGTTTGTATGAGGATTTCAAACATGTGGTGGATACCCACACGGCACATAGTGACGAAGCAGGTGATACCATCGAAATGTGACATAGTGCCCTATGTGAAGCTATGGTCGGAGTTGGGAAGTGTTGCTCGTAATACATTAATGAAATTTTGGATTATCCGTGGGTCAGTTCCGTGCATACAGTGAGACGAAAATAATGTTGAATCGTAGACGAAGTGATGCGACAGGAGTTCAGTGATGATTATTAGAGTAGTGCTACATAAACACAGATTAGTCATTCCCATCAATATAGCCGACTGAAAAAAGGAGACAGTAGCAAGCCCGATGTCTTGGATAAAACTTGTGGATTCATGGTTCCTACAGCCGAAAGAGGTGAGTTATGCACCGTACAAAGTTACTGTTCGGAGATTTCTGGCAGATTACTATACAGTCAGCGATGAAAAAAATCGTTTATGGCAACTTGATGTAAAAGAACTGGTACTTTTTGCATGAAACCGTTTGCATGAAGATTGCCTACAATCTTCAGTGATTTTGAAAGCATTGAGCATGACAACCGTATTTAGCAAGATAATTTAACAAAACCGTACAAGCTAGTAGCCTATAACAAAACCTAGTGTCTAGGGCGTTTTAGCTGTGCGTTATCGAGAAATATGCATTACTGTAAATACCTTGAGGATCATTTTTATCCTAGACATTAAAGGTTCCATGTTCGATCAGGTTTTTTATTTAGCTTAAGTGGTACAACACTTCAAATGTGGAGATATCAAAATTATAGTTAGAGTCGGGTTTGAAGTTCTGGGTCTGGAAAAAGCTAAATGCGACCCAAACTCTTTTTGTGCAAAGTTAACGATGGGCAATTTGAAGTGAATAAATTACAATACCGCCAGTTCGGGCAGATTGTGGTCAAAACGTGAAAGTGTTTTTTAAAAAGCGAAAGCTAAAGCCGGAGGTAAACAACGAACAAAGAAACTGTTCTTTGTGGAACAAGTGGAATTAACGAAAATTACTTTTTCACGAGCTTCTCAAGTAACCAATGTGTTAGCTCGATTTAGTATCACGCACAGCTTAATGACTTACGTTAAAATATCGAAGAAATGCGTACAGCAATGGTAAGTAGGGAGCGAGTCATGTTTTATCATGATGACAACGTCAACTCTGACACATCTCAGTGACCTGCAAAAGTTGCACGGATTTACATGGGTTATGCTGCTTAATGCCGACCTTACCAATCTCAATTTCGATTTTTTCCGACACTTGCAGAACTTCCTTGATTGGAACGATGTTGTATCTTAACAAGCCTTCAAAAAATGATCAATTTACCACAAATAGTGACAATGAATACTGGAAGAATGGAATAGAAAAGCTGACAGCGGCCAATATTCATTGACTGAAACTGTCTTTTAGGTGAAAATTGTTTTTTATTGAAATTAGCTACGGTTCTGGAGCGAACTTATGGCACGGCCTAATATGAATGTATATGCATTCCGTTAACAAAATCAAGAGCTGTATTTCAGTTGAACCACCTTGGATGTAGATGCGCTTGAACAGGCCTGGAATCTAAGTCCTTATCGAAAGTATGCCTAACTAGAAAAAGAAGTCAATTACATAATGCCTTTAAAAAGTGTGTGATATTATAGAAGAAAGAGGCTTTGAGTTGGAAGGCTATTAACGGCCATTAGAAATAGCGTTTTTCGACCTTCAACCAAAAGTGAATATCTGTGATTTTACCAGGCATTAACCCGAAGTTTTAAAATAAACAACTTTGTCGCTGATGAGACTGTGAAAAAAACTTTAAAATTCAAGTGTATTTTTAGGAAAATACTCGAACAAGCAGATTGTGAGAACACAAAATATTTATTGACTATTTGATCTTTTCACATTTTCTAATCAATTATTGTTATTTAAGCAACTTGTTAGATCAGATAAAACCAATATGTGGCATTCTTTTGGCTGTGGGCGCCAAAAGTGTTATGAAGGGTATCACGGATGGAAGTTACTACTACAGGAAGGAATGCTCCACTCTGTAAGCATTTTTTGGTGCCTCCTTGTACCAGGTCTTACAACCTGAAATCCCGAATAAACCACTGTGTCATTTAGATTAGCCTACGTCGAAGGCCTGAGTGGATGTTTTGAGTTTTTAAATCTGATTTTGATGCTAAGAATGGCTTCAGGCACTGGGTGGCTTCCATTATGACAAAAAGGGTATCTATGCGTGATTTTGAACATATGAGACCTGACGTATCCACTACGGCAGATATGTCCTTTTATCTGTGTTCGCTCCATAGAAGAGAGTCATTTAGAACACGTAAATCTAACAGGTTAGACATTCACTCAGCAATTCATACTCTGCTAAGATAAGGGTGCCCTATTCACTTTTAGCATTACAATACAAATATCCGGAACGTGTTTGTTGCTATAGACGGTTGCATGCAGTGAGATCTTATTTACAGTGAAATGTTAAATAACCATGTTAACTCTGTGATCCGCTACACGCCATGTAACGTCCAGTGAACGCATGGGTAGCCCACTACAATATCTATGAGCCTTTTCATCGATATAGCAAGCGAAATGCTTCTTTGTCCCAGGGTAAATTCAGTCGTCCCACGTTATGTAAACAGATCATGGCCGAATCGTGCGGACTGGAATGGAATTTGTACCGATGGATACAAGCTTGAGTCGCTATGGTTCACTTCGCCATTGAGGTGCAACGCGATTGGCTTCCTCTAGTGAATAGGCAACATTCCTGAACTCTGTGGAACTGCACCCGGAATTATTTACTCCATAAGCATTTACCAAAAAAAATACATGGATCAATAGACCTCACGCGATAGTCGTCCACTTCCCAGGCATTTTAGCCGCTTGCAACTATTAATAAAGATTCTATGCTTGCCATATTCATGTCGTCGAAATTGTGAGTTGTGCCATTAGTTTGGCAGAACACGTCACGCTAAGTCAGGAACTTAGACATAAGTCAAAGGGTTTGGTGGATCCGGATTCACTAAGAGTATACTGTTTTATCCAGCTGATCAGGTCATTGTGATCACCCTTTCTCCGTGATATAGTTAAATATGAGACATACATATGTGGATTTTTGTGGATATGAATATCTACACATACACGCACTCAGCCATACGGCTCCCCACAGATACGAACGTAGGGGTCGTGGTAATTGTTATTGCCCAGGTAAGGTTATAAGCAAGATCCACGATCTCATTGCAACATACACGTCAATATCTGTGTTTAAGATAATTATTTATTCTACTTCAACTATGTATGAGGAACTTACTGGGCAATACAGATACTACTTTGGTGCTGGCTAAAGATTGTTATATCCAACAATGGCTGAAGGTATAAAGGTAAAAAAAGTAAATCCGATAGTGTTTCGCGCTCGTTCACTGGTGTTCGCCAGTGCGTCGCCGCCAAACGTCTTAAAATATTAGATTTTTTTTTGTGGAATATACCTTAGTTGTTTAAATATAGATCTGTTCACTTTACTTGACTTTTTCCTGTTTAGACAATTCCGTACCCTTTGATGCGAATTATGCGCCACCGGAAGCTAAAAGAGAACCGAGCTGTTGGTCCTATGAGAAGTTACAATTTCAAAGGAAACAGCTTTATCTCAGTTATGATAAGAAATGTGTTTTAATCATATCGTGACATATGTTAGTAAAGCCAACACGGGCAAAGGGTGAGTTGTCCAAGCGCTATAAGTGGATGTTCCACTTTATTGTGCCGTATTGTAGCATCATATTCCCTCTTCCCGGAGGCCACCGCCATATAGAGCCTCCCTTCTATTTAGTTGTCCCCCTCACAAGAGCGACGGTTCGTCGCCGCCTCAACAATGAGTCTCGCATTGTCACTAAGCTTCTATCGCCACTGCGACTGCTACTGGCATCGCCAATCACCGAACCAACAGACATACAGACGGACACGCGAACGACGGCGCCGAACGTGAGCGTTGGCTGAACGGCTATCCACAGAATAGCACAGGCAAAAGGAGTAAGCGTAAAGGAACTGATTAATTAGTAGTGAGTGAGTGGACGATTCTAATGGCCCTATGAAGAATGCCTGCGCTGGCGTTGTGGATGAACGCAGTTTACCACTCCTGCGCGTCATCAAGCAAGCAAACCAGCCGCTGGTTTTGCTACAGCGGTTACTATTTAGACGACCTATCGTCTGTTGTATCTATATTTCGCAAAGAGTTGCCCAGAACTATGTTTCTATAGCGCTGATTCGATTGCGATTAGCCTGAGTGCCGCCATTTGTACTGTTATGAGCGCACTGCGCTTCTTAAGCATATGAGACTTATGGCGATCCCTACAGCGATTTGAGGATTCGTATTTGATTGCGCTGTCTTTTGAACTGCTCGACCTTCTCTAGTATCCACCACTTTGCCCAGCACCTCCTCAATATCTGGTATAGAGTAAGCAATAGTTAGTGCTATTGCTGTTATGTGCGGAACGCACGGCGCACATCGCGACCCAGCGCGGGGAGCATAGAAAATCGAACGGTATAGCACAGGACGGCGCAGAGCAGGATGAATCTGTGCTAGCAGCAAAGCCAATCACCGTCTGCCCGCTGCCCATTGGCGCAAGCAGCGCCGTCGTTAGGGTCGCTACCATCGCTACTATTATTGCTGCTAAGGCTACTGGTCATCCCCATCACCATTGAGCCTCCATAGACACCCAGAAATATCTTTTACTCTGTCTTACCTGCCTCTCGCCAAGTTGTCTTTCAGACGACCCAGCGAAACCTGCCCGAAAGCCTGTCGACCGGTTCGATATAAGCAGGCTTGCTTTCTTAGCGTCCAGCAGGAAAAATCGCACTAGCAGAAATATCCATATGTAGTATCAGGCAAAACGTTATGTCTATTGACAGTGCAATTCTCGAGCGACCAATTCGATAGCCAGAAACGTTCGAGGCGGATCCGTTAAAATACTGCCATAACCGTCAGCAGTATTCTTCTTTTTCCTGCCTGCCGCTACTGCCTGTTCTTTCCTCTACCTTCTTGCGCTTAGTTTTCCTAGGGATCATCATCATTATCACCAGCAGCATGAAGCAGCGGCACTAGTTGTTAATGACAACACGGCGTCAGCCTGTGCGAACGGAATATCATTCATCACTGCATATTTGTATCGACTATTTATTTTATAGTAGCATTGTTGGTTACCCATGGCTCCTGTTGCTATCGCCGATCCCCTGCGATCGTGCCTGTGACCAATACCGAAGTGCAAGGGCTGCGACGGCCCCAGCGCTGAAAGACACAGAAGCCAAAGAAAGTCTGCAATCATTGCTGATGGTGTAACTTGTTGTGGTAATCATATCGTACCGTGTGTGTGTGTGTTTGTTTATCTGCCCGTAAACGAGCAGAGGGGTTTTACCGTCAACGCTTGTTCTAGCCTCAGCTGCCCGTCTGGATGCAAAACTATCTCTGACCAGAAAAGGGAGACGGATGTGGTACATAACACGCGTTTGTTGCGGCCATCGTACAGAAATAGGTTTTGACCAACGCAAACTTCTGCTGTATCTGTGCAGGCGTTTATACGGCTAGCAGAAGATGTTTTTAATAACCAATGACTATTTTATGAACTAGGTGCAGATGTGATTGTTCTACAGGAGTCTATGCGTCATCACAGTTGAAACATTATTAACTATTGTATATATACGTTAGATGGATTACCGTTTCAGAGATCGTTCTTGGGGACGAATGTAACGAGTGTGCGTTAAGTATCGCCAATAAGTGTTCGATTATAGTTGAGAAAGAATGGTCGATAGTAAGTAGTTCCCTAGTATTGCAAGTTGACTTGAGTAGTGTTAAGAAGGTTCGTTGTGGACATATACAAACTATTCGTTGTGTAATAACGCGTTGCGGTGTTTCGCGGATACAACCATTTTTCTCCTGTATAATAATAAGTGAGTGCTCTTATCTTATACAACGGTCACTTATAGTTCTGTGTTCGCTTCATGGCATCGTCGTGTTAGTTGTCATGGGTTGTTTTCACTGGCACTAATTATATGATTTATCATTTTATATAATAATTATATATACGTATAATTATATATAACGTACGCACTAGTAAACAGCTATCTTGGCCACGGAATAGACTAGATGTCGCGTACAAAGGACGGTCGAGAATAGACAACGAGTGATCGCAATTTTTATCTATTATACTATATTACTTAGGTCGGTTACTTTTGGCGGGTTACTTTGATTCTGCTCGGATATCTGTATGACTGTAGAAAGTTTTTTAACGAAGTTAAATTGAATATAGACGATCCTGTTCTTCTTTTGGGACGTCAAAGCTTTCGCTGAATTAAAAACCCATTCCTTCAGTAGTGCACTCCATATAATTATTTGTGTCAGCCGTGTTTTTAGGCCAGGTGTGTAATGGGATTTTTATGAACCACAAATGTGGGCTGTACAAGCGCATGATTCAAGCAAAGAGCCATTTGTTTGTCGATGGATGTAATTCAACCGACTGACTATAGTACTTTCGTTTGCTTTTTAAGTTATTAGCATTATGTTAAGGACACTATTACTTTCTTGCCATTTATCGATCAGATTTGTTTAAGAAAAAAAATTATGGAGTTAGTCAATTTTCCTCAAGAAGAAATAGAAACTGTTTGGTTTTTAACACGTGTCTCAGGAAGAGCCACTAACTAAGCCAGATCTACGCCGTTATGCATACACACACACACACAGATACGCCCAATTATGCTTACTGTTTTTCGAAGTAAGATATTGTTCCAGTGGCTGATGATGATGAGCGCGGTCTGCAGCCTTTGCAGTTATACACCGCTATATGGGTAAATACATAATAATGAAGTAAACGGCTGAAGTCGGATAAGATAGGCTTGTAAGCGTTTGGGATAATATAGAGATGCTAGGAGGCCTGACGCTATCTACCTAGAGAAAATAATAGTAGCACATCCAATTTTTCGATCCCTATATGACTGGGACGGGCGAGCTTGTCCATCGTCTTGACGTCAGCGAAAGCAAAAGAAGATGTAACTCAATATCTAAACAAGGCCAAAAATGGTCCAACGAATGCCGTAGATATCCGACGAGTCTCTTTTAACGAATAGTTGTTATTAACTAATTCTTCTATAGTGTTAAGTTTGGCAAACTGACATGTTTGCACGTATATGCAAGCACATATAAGCCAATATATATAGAGATCACAATGTGGCATTTGCTTTAGGAGTGCACGTTATTCATCGATAGATATGTATTGGAGTGGTATTGAGATCTGTTAGTGCGCGATGGATACCCATAAACATTCGTTATGATTATCCAATAGTTTTTCTCTAGTTAAAACAAACCGACGACCGATTGGGTCTGTGTGGAAGCGGCAGCCCAGCGAATCAATGCGCTAGTACTAATAGCATTAGGAAGATAACGACTTTGCTTGACTACAAAACGAGCGTAGTGTGACTGCTATCGTTGCAAAGGCAACGGTGACAAGGAAGAGGTTTTAGTGGGACCACCGTAGCTAACCGCTGAGTGCGTTGAAGTTATCGGCCAAAACCTTCGCTAGTATACCTAAAAGTTTTTTATTGAAGCTCATTAGTTGATACTTTTGACTCTAGAAAAAAAAAAACCTACTTCTCAATTTCACACAAATCAACTAAATATTATAATCATGTACATGTCAGAATGTAATATGTCTTACCATGTGAGTTGACCAACGATTCCTGGCTGCTGTAGCCATAATACAACGATCAATAGCGGTTTTCGCGATTGTTTAATCATTTCAAAGTAATTTCGAAAATGTATTTCGCAATATGGTATTATGTGGGGTCTATTCTACGGCGTGGAACGTAGAATCATTTTTACGTTACGTTTGCTCCTAAAAAGCGTAGACATAGATTTTGTTCTTCAGTAAATAATATTCAAACAATAACAATAGTAATAAAAAAATATTTGTTCGTACAGCTAGAGCCCAGTTTTGTTCAGTAAAATCGGATTATATCTTAATTTATTATTATAATTATCTCACCTACTTTAAAGAGGATCTAATAAGGGAAATTATCTATTTCTCTCGATCAAAACGCTTGAGCACATCGTTTTCCCAGTAAAATGTCCCTATTGTGTTCCTGCTGCTTTTTGGAATAATCCGATTGACAATAGGTAATTTTTACCACATAGGGACATCGATAATAATGCCGCTGTACTTATTCAATATAACCACAATCGATCATAAGTACGGCTTCGATTCGATCTTTAAACTACTAGTGGGTCAACTTCGAAGTATTTCTGCCATAACTTACAAAGAACTTTTTCTATAGTAATCAAGCGTACAACAATATTGGACGTAAACTCGTTAAAGTATCGCCGAACTACGCTACACACGACAGATTCCGACAGAATTTAGTTTCGGAGCGACAACAGGCCCAGGACCTCAAAAATGCAAGGGTTCAAAACAATTAAAAGAGCCAAAAGGTACAACATGAAGGACAGCAACAAAAAAGACGAAGACGAATTAACCGGCAGAGAATATTTCCTCTTTTGCAAAACGAAAAAAAACTAAGCGTAATAAAAATGGCTAGAAGCCGTTTGGATTAAGATTATTTTAAACTTCTTAAACCTAAACCGTATTAAGGAACTTCTCGTTTCCCTTATGGAAATCTTCTTCAGATGCTTCAGAAGCCACGTGAAAATTGGTAATAGCCTCGACCGTCAATTTCGGCCAAGTATATATGTATGTATGTATGTATGTATGTGTGTATATGCACACGACTAATACGAACTTTTCTTGATTCTGGGCTAGGGAAAGCTGTTGTGTACATGAGTATGCATAGGGATATGCGGGTGTACTATGTGCATGCAGGTCGTGGTAAATGGGTTAAATTATCATCATTATTATTAGAAGAAATCGTTCATTTTGGTAGACTTCCGTACGAAATTGCCATTATAGGTTTCCATAGCAAGGAAATCCAGTGACACTTATTATTTTGCCACTTTGCTATATGAGGCCTTTTTTTCGGTGGATTACAACCTGATCGTTAGTTTTTTTAACTTCACGATAATCCCACGTAAAACTTTGCGTTTTGTGTGGGTTCGTAGGACATGGACGCCATATGTTCGGACATAGAAAAACAAATTAAGGTACTATACAGCGTGGCATAGAACAACTTCACTTAACGGCTAACTTTGTACCAGATAGAACCTAAAGCCCGGAGGACCCCAATAATATGCGCGTAGAAATTGCAAAAGATAGCCGACAACAACAACAATGCCCAAGACACGAATTATTTACATTGTCGATATGGGAGGACGTTCCAAAGTTAGTTGGACTGTATCGTGCTGGCTAAATAACATACTGCAAATTTGGACGCTGATATTGATGTAGCGCCTTCAAGGTTGCGATAATCCTTCTTCATCAATACTATCACAGAGACGATATTATTTTAGACCTGCATACAGTTTTTAAATTACGCCCTTAGTAATCACTTTTTTGATCCTAGGACTGATATGCAGGACTTTTCCTGTTTTCTCCACGGACATTAATTAAATTGAGCCTGTTATTTAAATTAATCTAAAAATACCCATTATTTACCTTAAGAACTAAATGTTTTGAGTTTCACATTCGGAACTACCATTAGACATTTCATCAAAGAGTGTGTCTATCAAGTGTTTATTTGATATCTGGAAGCGTGTCGACGTCCGGATTCAAATTCGGGTTCTTAACTTAACGGAAACGCGTTACCCACTAATCTACCACGGGGAAAAATGCTTCTTTCTAGAATAACTGCAGATCCAACACTTATTTTTTTTTTAATTTTTTTATTTATTAGTTTGACGAATCAGTAACGGAAATAAAGTACATTTCATCCTAAAAACTGCGGCATAGTATGAGTCGAAGTCTGGGGCTGTCGCAAGCTAGGTCACAATAGGTAAATGGCCAAATACCGTCAGGAGTAAGGCTGCGTTCGAAAAAAGTCTTTATTTTTGTTTTACTTTGTTCAGTCGTACTGCAAATCATAGGGCAATAGGATCCAATATCCTCTAACCCATGAGTTTCATCTGGATTACCACAGGCGAACATGAGGATTTTCTGCATGATCTGTCACAATTACATTACTATTATCTCAATCAATTCTATGTCCGCCGAACCTATTATAAAGTGGTCCTCAAGAACCAGCTAAAAACGCTAGTTGTGACCTAAATGTGGTGACTTTCTTTAGAAATACCCAAATAAGAATGCCAGAAGCACGTGAACCTTCAGGGCGTCCTACAATGGTTTGGGTAACAACCTGAAAGGATCTGGAAGCCTTTTTTATAACTATCATAATTCTTTTACATCTTGCACCGTTATCGCAATAAAGCAAATTTCAATTATCATCTAGGTATAGTGTAGTTAACCGTCAAGGACAATTTGTAGTTAATGTCCTTTAATTAATCAGGCAGCATTTAAGTACTAATTTGCAGACAGGGCACGTATTGTAGTAAAAATCCTTGAAACTATTAAAAGAGATAAGAAGAGATTTATAAGAGGCATAACTTGTCTGTGGTACATCTGTTGCTGTACATTAAACACCTCTGACCACAAAAACTCGTCAGTATGTCAGTAGCATTAAGGCAGGTATTAGCAAGACGACACTGACATATATACATATATATATGTCAGTGTCGTCTTGGCAATACCTGTTTTTTTTATATATATAAATATATATATATATATATACAGAAAGACGGCCATTTGGTCGAAAGCAACTTCAAAGTAACGCTTTACAACAAGTTTTCAAAAAACAAGTTTACAAAATCGTTCTTTATTACAAACTTTTTTTATATTTTACAATACACCAGAAATACAATGGGTTCCCTGAGCTTTTTTCATCGCACTTATTTGCTTGGTTCAGTTATTGATCATTTACTCACATATATCTGCTGAGTCTCTCTAAAATGGCGGCAAGTATCTTTCCTCAGTTTGTTTACCATTCATGGATTCTCCTAGTACCCTCTGCTTTCTAGGAACTCCCATAAAAGATATCGAGCGGAGTTATGTCACCTGATCTAAGGAAACTATTCGACATCACTACGCCTGGAGATCAGCTGTATGCTGAAATGCTCCTTTAATAATACGATTACATTATTAAATACGTGAAATAAAGCGAACAATTGTTTTAGAAAATATCTGACGAACCTTTTTCTGCCAATTTGGTCAGCATAGAGCTTGAGCTTGTCTCCTGGTAGGAAACAGAGTCTACAATTTCGTCAAAAAAAGAACCAGTGATTCCTGAGGCCCCCATCCCCCGCTTGCCAATGGTTTTCTCAAGATGTAAGTTGCTCAGCAGGAGACTTCTCAGTTTACGGACGGTGAACATAATTATAGAATATAACTGCCATTTTAAGGATAGGGCCATTTAGGGCAGAAGAAAAACTGGGTAAAGCGACTGCAATGAAACAAAGGACTTTAACTTATTAATCCAGAATTTATTATAATTCGCAACAAAAAAGTATCCGTTTTAAATTGTTTCTTGTTATTGTCTAAGTTGCTTTCGACTAAATGGCGATTTCGCTACATAAAGTTGTAACACAAAGATAGTTTTTTAATGTTTCCTTTCCCCTGTTTACTCATTTCCTTATACCATTTTTTCTATTTATTCATTCATATACTTATAGCATTCAAAAGTTGTCTCTCTTCTGTAAAGGTTTATTGTCTTTTTGTTGTATATAGGTTTCGTTACCTAACCTAACCTATCTAAATTGGCCGTTCGCTGTTGCGAAGAAACCTGCCGATGTAGCATCCCCATAACTGGTCGAATAACTTGCGAACTTTATCTTAGAAGGATGAGCACTGAATCTTAAGTAAATTAAACGCAACGATTCTTGACATTGCAGTCATATGACTTTGAAGAATCTTAGATTTATATACTTGGAAATCAGAAGTCTGGAGATTCTATACACTGAGATTAGAAGGAAGAAATTAGTGCTTCTCATTGTTTGTCAACATATCGCCCACCACCGTGACTTCCCGGTGTTAATGACGAATTCCTGCACAGAATTGTAATGGCTAATAACAAGCAATGTCTCCACCTATATCTACGTACATCTACGCTTTGTGATGTGTCCCTAATAAGGTCAATTTAACTTTTTATAGTATGCGTAAGTATTTTTGAATTAAAATAAACAGTTTTATGCCTTGGTAGTATTTCGGGAACGAAATCTATCCTTATTTGATATGGCGTTTGTAAATATACCCTGTCAAGAAGAAGACAAAAGCCTTGCGCCACTGGAATAACGCTTGTAACACCATTCTGTATACTACAAACATCTATATTTATTAATAACAAAACAAACAGCCAAATAAAAACCTCTGTTTTTGGTAGTGTTTAGGCAGCACTCAATGGGTTAGCCGATAATCAACTTTTATCAACCGCTGCGTCTACTACGAATCGGTGAAAGGTAGACTCGATTCACGGAATTTGCTAGGCGTCGGTTTTCGGCCTTTATCGACGTGTTGATTCTGTGCCCACTATGCTACTGATTACGCAAGCCACGCCGACTTTACTTAGGTGCGTCCGATCACCGGAGTCTAAAAGTCGGCGGAAGTTTAATTCCGTAGCCATTGAATCTTGGCGGCTCCGCTTATGTCTATTGCTTATTCCGGCGATCAACTAGGTTACTACCTGACGCCACTACCGAAACTAACGGTCACAACGATGTTTTTGAGCGATCGGTGCTCCAACTGCCCCATTCTAATCAGCAATCTGGCGGGTGGCATCGTCGTTCCCACTGACAACTCGAAAACACTAGACCTTAGGTCGAAGACTAACTATACATTAGCTATCGGCTAAGCTTTTCATATCGAACGATGGAATTTCACGTCGAGAAAATAAAGGTTTCAGATAAAAGGTAGGTACATCTTTAACATTCATCCTCCTTTGCTTTTTCCGGAATCAAAAGGGACCGGACAGCTATAAGGAGTTTGCAAAGTTCAAAGTCAGAATTTTGCACCCATAAAGCATCCAAGATCAATAAAAACCCGTAAATGCAAACAACTCAACAATTAGCTAAGAAGCTAGACAGCGTATATTCGACCGTTGTCAGGCATCTTAAATGTATGTAATCGTATTAGAAATTAAGACTCTGGGTGCGCCACAGACTGGGCGAAGTACACAAAGACTTCCAGGGTCTCGCCCAGCACACGCAGTCGCCATGGTAGGTTATATAAAATTATTATCGGTAACGAGAAATGGCGCCTCTACGTCTACATGAAGCAGAAAAAGTAATGGGTAACTCCGAAAGATACGCCTAACCCTAGAGTTAAGCCGGATCTCTATTTAAAAAAAGACTCCTCTCCAGGTACAGGTATACTCAGATATATATATATCTAAGTATACTTGTATACTTAGATATATATATATATATATTATATATATATATATATCTAAGTATACAAGTATACTCTCCAAACTTCAGTCCGGTGGATTATCATTCTCCTTGATCACTAACGAATTTGATTTTTTACTGTATAGTGGACAATGGATAGGGTCTTAAAAAGTGGTTGGACGAGTTGTTCAATGCGAAACCTGAAAACCTGCAGCGTGAGAGGTTAAATAAATTAGATGATATATGGGAAAAAATGCAGAGAGTGATGGCAAATCGCAGTAATTTCCTACCAGAATTCGATCGAAACGCTGCGTTTTAGTTAAATGGACACCCTGAAATGACTTGTGTAATATCAAAGACCATATAGGAAGCAAACGTTGAAAACCTACAAATCTTTAGAAGAACGAGTTTTAACACAGTTGGAGAGCCCAGCGGCCCCCGAATAAAAACTGGACTTTGTCTCACTTATTTGTTTTCAAGGATTCCGTGTCGTTTCAGGGCTAGGCGTACATAAATAACTTACTAAACCTTTTATAATTGCCAGAATGCTTCTATGTTTATTGTAACGTGTCCTAGTATCGTACCTTATGTTAGTTGATGGTGACGCTATGAGAATACCGCGTTCCAGCGTTCACAGATGCGTGACCATCACATCGATCAAACTGGTTAACGGAATTAAAATTAGTAACAAGCATGCAGCTAGGTTTTTAGCATGTCTGCTTCGAACCTCAACCCTTATATAGACACATAAGGGTTTCCTAAAACTAAAGTACAAGGGCTTCATTAGTTTAATATCCTCTGTGTAGGGAAAGGAGCAGCTGACTTTTGCTATTAGATCCGTTTAATGACGAATTTTCGGGGGTTTTACGTTCAGTAACAAAGGGAGGTTGGAGTTTATTGAAAGTAGGTTTCTGCGATACGTTTCGCGTGCTTATAACTATCTATATTTAATTTATAAACTATTTTTTTTTAATAATCTATCAATATGAAAAATGTATGATTCTTTTTTCCTGTTCGGACGACCTTACTGCTATGACCACTGGAAAATACCGAGCGGCTTTTGAGAAGCGGGTAAACATTTCCTTTGAACTGTTGTTCCGTGCGCTCAATACGTTCTGTCGATGTAGTAAAAATCACTTGTCTATTTTTCGAATTTCCATACATTTAGACACTAATTAAGCAAAACACATTATTTACAAAGGCTACTAGTGCACGGAGCTCTTACGAGTAAACTATTCTCGCGAATTAACCAAGCATGACTATTCTTCACGTGTCAGGCTCTGGTGTTCCTTTCCGCTAAACACCTTTTCACGCAAAAAACGTAATCAGTTTGCATCCGGACAGAATATTTGTCTATTCAAAAAACGTCGATCCGACAGTCTGACGGGCTCTTCCATCAATCTGTTATCAATCAGTCGTCTGCTTACCTTAGCCAAGCGACCTTTGGCGAACTGTGACAACAACCGCGTCGTGTGTAAGGACCAAGAGAGCGTATTAAATCTAACACCAAATGTCTGACAAACCGACACGATCAGGACATTTTACAATTAAATGCACGAACCGCAGTCATCTATAACGTTTAGTAGTTAAGATTAGTTGAGCTGTAATGAGAAGTATAGCCACATTACGCTGTTTAACGAGGAGCAAGGATACGTTTCTCCCTAGAAGTACAAAGTTTGCGGAATGAGTTGAAAGTTTTATAGAGAGAATTCTACGAGAAAATCTCCTAGTCACTCTCTATAAACTACCACACCTAATTTTACTTGCTCTGCGTTAATATCCACTTGAGCTAAATTGACCTAGAGCATTTAATGCTAACGGAAGGGCTTACTTTTATTGGTTGTATGTTAGCTGGCGTACCGTTTCGCCTGCGAATGTGTACCCGTAGTGATTAAATTATAGCAATAAGCTCGTAATAACGGAACTCTTGATGCCTGATTTTTTTTGTGATAATTTTAATAAATTTATTTTTTTTCGAGCTCCTAGGTCCGGGTCATCGAATCGATTAACAATCAACTGAAATTTTATTAGGGTGAGCATTCGGGTCAAACTAATACGAAAATGTCCGACAGAAATAATCGTATTTTGCAGGTTAATTAACACCGTGACCGCGTTTGCTTCACTAACGCAGAGCTATTTGGCTTCGATATAGTTCCCAACATGATATGATGGCTTACGTCTCATAGAAATGGTGCCGATACGCGGCTTTAACGGCCAGCCGCTTGGAATTTACTGGCTGGCGGGTTTCTGGAACAAAGTGCACCGATCTGAAGAGCTGATCAATAACCACCTCGAATGTTAGAGTCGAAAGGGCTGAAGTTGATTAATTCCAGGGTCCTCAGATAGACTAAACGCTGATTCTGGTTAAATACAATAGATACGGCCTGAATGCAGAGTTCGATGTTATTACATTGAGATATATTATAGCCAGCTAATTTAAGCAGGACGTAAATATATACGATCGTTAGCTGGCTTGCAGCAGACAACATCTAGAAACAATAAACAACAATTTTACTTTGAAAAAATTACCTACCAATTTTAAGATAAGCTCTAACAGAGTTCTAGTTCTGTAGCATTGATTTAAGCTCTGGTTCATTGTGGTAGCCGTTTATTTCTATTGCTGCCATGCTGAGACGGTCAGTTTTGCATGCCACTCCATCCACTGCTGGCAGGCCCTTTACGTATTAGGTTTAAAAGGGCCCGCTGCTCGGTCACGCACACATAAACACACTCAAACGGGATCAGCGGCAGCACCACCAATCTTTGAAGTTAAATGGCAGCTGACGGCTTTCGAGTCCGAGTGTGAGAGCTTTTCGAACGAACGCTATAGGTAGACTGTGACAAAATTTGACAAAAGTGACTTACGAAATAGTCATCTTAAATTGTTTGTGACGAGGCTTATTCATGCTCAATCTCCAATTAATGGCAGCCCTGTTTGTTTTACGCCTTCCCCATTTATGCCGTCATGGCCAGCTCCTGCGATAGAATGGTTACTCAGCGTTAAGATAAAGCTATCATCTATTGTAAAGATGTTCGTGTGTTCACTGTAACATTAGCGTTTGGAAGAATTACTGTTAACGTAACAAAATACACCTTTTTGTTGTGTCAAATTTTGCTCCTCACCTAGAGCCACGATTACCGATAATAATAAAAATATCGTGCCGATTTATCTGTAGCTACTTAGCTTCTCTTAACTAGAACGCAAAATGATCTGAGGTTTAGCTTATATTAAAATGTAGGTGCTGCAAAACATGTTTTACTGGCGGTGTTTATTGCGAAATAATCGTATTGTCAATATATAAATTTCCTAGTTTTTCAGCTTGTATGCCTAGATTTACACTTTACTCAGGTCCTCAGTCGTTACCTTATCGTTGATCGTTATTTTTAATTATGGTGTCATGCGTAGGCCTCTCTCAACAGGAATTAGGACCCTTTCGAAGACTGAGTACCATTGCTCTAAAAAACACAAGCCGCTCCGGTCAGTTATCATCTATCGCGCTGGGTCAAGTCTTCGAAGAGTTACCAGGGTTTTATCAATAGACTGTCCTGTTACAAACTGTATCTGTGCCTTCTGTGTACGTAAGAATGACTGCAGCAAAGACAGAGTTTTCTTAGATGGAAAAATTTGTTTTTACCCATATTTGGTAGTGCACCGTTAATCCCTATCCTTAAAATATTTCATACCTACAGTACATAGATGTGGCCAAAAATACTCAATTGCCCTTCTAAATAAGTAAATTATATTTGATTAGTTTGTAAAATTCTAAAAATCTGTAGTTTGCTGAGGCAGGCGATCAGTATCAGTCTCAGGTTCCTCATACGATTATACCGTTAACATTCATCTTTCAACCTCAATTATTTCGGATATGCCCTTCAAATAATACGTAACCTCTTTTGGTAACTTCCAAAGGGATAATTAAACAGCCTTCTTGAAACGCGAATAAATCGGTTCCGCGGGGTCTATAAGGACGACTTGTATAATGGAGAACTTTTTACATTCATTGTGTACAATTTTCGTAATTAAAGAGATATAGAGAACTGTCGAAGATGTTAATTCGGTGGTAACCGGCTTCTTCTTCCCAGTAGGCGTCCACAGATAAAGAAAAAGCATAAAACTGGCATAAAAGCATAACATAAAGATCGTGTTGACTTCGTGTCTAATCTTTTCCTTCTGATTTCTATTTGTGAAATCGATTATAAGCGCGTTTTCAATTAGATAATTTGAAACTTTGTGTGTGTTTGTTAATTTTCCACCATGTTGAAACTTGTTTTTGTTCTATGCGAAATGTTTTTCGTCGTTAAAATATCGTACTCGCATGTCACCTTAATTTACTCGTTTCGACTAAAGCTTGGGCAAATACAAACGATACATTTTATACAACTGAAAGAGCTTATTGAACAGTCTCAACAAGGACAAAATGATATCTAATCACAATTGGAGCTTACAAGCACGAATGGGGAGTAGCTGTACACTGGCGATATTCAAATATCTCGAAACGGAGTCTTCTAACTACGGGAGACGACAGGCGTCCCCTGCGCTCACCAACTATACGACAAGACGCACGATTGAGAAAATGACGGTCGAATATTGAGAGTGTAAATAATAGATACAACTTCAAAAGCAGCTTTCAATCTGAGAGCACAGATCGAAATGAATTGATAGAATGAAATTGGTGAACTAAACAGGTTAAGGCTGACTGCTGATTAAAATCAAGTGTCGGGGAGACAATGCTTTAGCTGGGTGCTTCGTTCGACCGTACCACAGCGCGATGCATGCGTATGCTGATGCGCAAAGTGATACGTTTTGAAGTGATAGTTCCAATGAATTCATAATAACTAAAAACAACTTTATTTAAGAAAATGCTATTCTTTGTTACTGTGGGCTTGGACTTTTGCATCAATTTTCTGCACCACATATACTATGCGCACTATAAAAAAGAAGTTAAAACGTTTAAATTTATTCGCCATTTCTGATAAAGGTTTGAGACTTCATCATAAGTGTGGCTTAACAACAAAATACCTAGATGCATCACCGTGCTCGTGAAAACCCGGTCTACTCCATAGTCTATGGTGGCACGCATGCAGGGCGAAGAGAATGACGATATGTATGCTTAGCCGGCTCGTTGTTCCTCATCGCACCCGAAACAGAGGTACCGCATCGATCTCCGAATTTTTGCTTCCAGTCCCCAGCGTTCCGTTGCCATGAGCTCAAAACGCCGATGTAGACCTTCGGACAGCACTGCTGAATCGGTTCCGCGCGGCGATTCTCGGGTCACTAAGCGTAGCCCTAGTACTCTTTTGAGGAATGAGGTTTTGACGCTATTTAATTGCTCGAGGTTCTCTACCGTAAGATCTTGCGCATATTCCGTATGTTGTCATAGGAGCTACTTTGAGGTCGAACAAGCCAAGGGCGTTTGCGAGGGACAAGCGACGGCGGCGTCATCGTCTATTTCATGTGCGCGGCGGAACTTCTACTGTTTGCGGAAAAGAGCAACTCCAAATACGGTAACACAGGCGAGAGATGAGCTGATGGGGTACAAGGTGTCAGTGGCCTCCTTTTCTAAATTTCACCACCTTTGTATTGATCAAGGTTACGGTCGCTTCCAGATCTGGTACTGCTGCATTGAGATGGACTAGGGTTTGCTACAATTGGGAACTGTTTGATCCGTTGTAAAGCTGACTTCGACTGACTTTCACGACCTTTCTGTTTCATCAAATAGCAAGACGGAAAAATTCGAGTAGGCTTAGATTGTTTTTTTGGTCGGGCCAGAAGCTGGAATTCCGTCGCAACGAGACAATTGAGCATATTTATAGAGGCAAGCACCTCGGCCAAGCTTTTCCCTGGGCTCCCGAGTCGAAGGGTGCCTTGAAGTCGGCGAACGCCGCATATTGCGCGACGTGGGCTGTGCTCCTATATCGTCAACCAGAAGAATCCTGCATGCCGTTTCTGTCACGTATTTCCTCCGGAATCCATGCTACTCCGTTGGGGTGGCGTGTACGCTCTTTCCAGTCCCTTAGCTAGCAGGTCGGGTAGCAGCTTATAATAAACGTCTTTCTTTGCTGTTCCCCGCTAGGCTAACGACGCGCTTGAGTTGTCCCTTTCCTCTTCGCTGCTGAAATGATACCAGCATGTAGAGTTTTAATGAACAGTGCCGTCCAGTACGCCGTTCATTGGCAGAACAACGGTGCATCTAATGTGCTGTAGTATAGACTGGAGAATTTCAATCAGATGCTGCACATAAAGCTCGTCATTCATTACGTCAAGTACCGAGGGAGCTTTGTGGGTGCGTTCTAGGCGCTTTCTTGCATCTAGGCGTTGCAAAGCATTAGACAGTCCGCGCAAATGCCACTGTCTATAGGTATCGCAAGATCTGTCGTCATTTGTAGGAGAGTGCGAACGCTTGTGCCCATGTTTTCCGTCCAGTGACTTTATACTATGCCTGATATTCTATGATGGAATGTATCGATAATTTCCTGTATGTTTTAGGGAAGCCGGTGTCGAGGTGGGATTGAAACTGTTCACGGTTCGACTGTTCGGTTTGGTGCTGTTAACAGTGATTTCAGTCGGCTATGATGACCGTTGGAACCTTCGGCTCTGATTCCGCATGAGCTACTTGGGTCTGCCGTTCAAATCCTATCGTGCTATTCATATCAGTGGTTCTTCGGTGGACATTGTCTGGCCTCAGCTTTTCTCGATGGTAAAAATTCTGACGCCCAAAAAGGCTTTGTGCTCCCAGGAATATTTTCGAAAATCCCTTTAGTCATCATACGTATGTTATCCACTCCCTATGCCCGGGCACGATAGAACAAAGAGTGGAACAAGCAAAAATTTCACAATGGCACGATATGCTGCTTTGCAGGGGTAGTCGAAAGGGGGAATGAAAAGCACATGTACTTCTGACCAATGTCACAGAAATAACTGGGAGGCACTGAACGATAATAATGCTCTAGTTGGATACTCTGCTGGAACGAATTATTTTAGACGTTCACATCAAATTAATATACGTGTGCTAATGGGCTATATCTAGTACGCTTTTGACAGATCTCTCATCAAAAGACACTTCCTTGGTCTATTTAAAAATAATGGAAAATGGTGGGCATTTTTAATGTCGGGGACTTCTGTGAAATCGTAAGCTTAAAACAAGCGCAGTTAAACATGTTTGAGCAGCTTGAATAGCTTGATATCTTTCTAGCATTTCCGCTACACACAAAGTATAGAGCAAAAGCTAAGACATTTACATGAGGTCAAAGTGACGTCATCCGCCGCGAGTTACTGCAACGAAGCACACAAATGGAAAATCAAAAGGGCTTATTTGTAAAATCCGTAAAGGACAATGCGTCATTTACGAAAATTCGTTTATGCCACAGACAAGAGACAAAGAGAAATAGAACACCGAGACTATACCTCACCACTGTAACATCCATGTGTGCAGTACTCTCAAAGAAAAATTTAGCATTGAGTAAGCAAACGTTTCCGCGCTAACGTTTCACACATTGTTGAGTTTAATCTAAAATATCCGCTCGCCCACGTTAAATGTCCGCATACCCTTTTCTTTTTCATGTACATATGTAAAAGCTGCCTCCTGCTTTCCTATAGTAGGTCAAAGAACGGTTTTTAAACTCTCGTGAAAGGAAAGACATCTACCTGCTCAGACGTACGCTGCAGTGGCCCTTCGCTGCACCATGTACGAACATTTGAACCACCACAACGATTCTAATAGTCGATTTCGTTCATGTAGAGACGTACATAATCTGTTGTATAATAATTATTGTTACTCTTGTTCATTCGATGACAAGGGTATTATTGAAATCATAGATGATTTTAAAGTGAATCTCAACGATTTTCCTGCTCTTACGACTGTATCATGTAAACTAGAAGATTATGGGACTACGAAAGAACCTCTCCGGACTCTAAGAGCCAGAATCGTACAATTGGGATCGTGATTGTGTTAAACATTTTCTGGATGGGTCGTAATACCGGAGCGTGCAATTAACAATATGGCCTATTGAAAGTGAAGGATTATTTGCCTCTGTCATCAGGAAGGAAGAAAAATAAATGTCGAACACGGTGCACAACGTACCAAGGAAAACAGGTGGTTCTAGCCAGACTACAAAAAACCAACCTGTAACGACTTTTCAGCTGCGTCAAAAAATGGAAAAGCGTGAAGTCACTGTATTCATGAAGACCCTTTGGCGTCGCATCGAGATCTTTTTTTTATGTGGGTTTAGCTGTTTTAAACAGGCAAAATGCCCCGGCTAAACTGGGCACAGAAGAATGTGTATTTCAAATAGGCTGGACAGTTCCGAAGTTGAACAGTTGGGGAAGGAGAATGGGGCTATTTTTAAAATAATTCGGATTTTTGTAACTTTCGTTAGTAACGCTGAGCATGTCTATAGGGGTTTCGGCAAAAGATTTCATGAAGCCTGTGTGATTCAGCAAGCCAACCCTCTGGGCCATAATTTCCGATGTAGGAACCCTACATCTCGTTAGTAAGATTATCTAGACACGACTATGCGGTGAGGTAAAAAAAGACAAAATCTGCCTTTGGTATAAGAATAAGGTCCAGATAAGAATTAGGTGCTCATGTACGTCAAATCCCTATGCCGTATGGCAAAGTGTGTTTCTGAGTTGTTTCGCTTTAGTAATATGACGGTTCTGCCATGGCTTGGAAATTCTGCCATATGGAATCCGATTGAAAATACATGACATTGTGTGAAAAGGTGGATCAGGGCTGGATGGAAGATCACGAACATCCTCACAACTGAACAATACAGTTCTAAGTACGGGTTCAGGACACGGACGCAATGCAGAGGGCGTGAAAGTGCACTCGGAGGGTGCCGAACCGGTTTACAGCAGAGATCGCAGCCAGTGCTAGGGGAACAATAACTAGCCTCGATGTTTATCCAGCGTAGTCCCAGAGTGCTTCCCTAGCGATACTGTCGTCATGTACGTTCTCATTAGTTGGCAGGGAGAGGTTTTTCATAGAACAAAAAACTACATGTAGATGTCTAGTTTGGGTACATGTAGATATCTTCGATCAAACTTGACAATCTGTGTAATTTGTAGGTGACCTTATTTAATTGGCTAGTGACTGTATGGTTTAATTTGTATGAAAATACTGCTGATAGGTAAGTTCTGCGTCTGATCTTTTTAACAATAGACGCTTCTTGTATGTATACCTGCGGGCACTTGAAGTGATCGTTTCGAGGTTCTTTCTACCTCTTCGCATTGGAAATCTCTGTTGTTCAGGAGAGAAGCAAACTAATACAAGCCTAGTAGCGTATGGAAGCGTGGAGGGCGATACACATCAGAATACCTCGAAAGCCGACTGCGCATGACTTTTCTATAAACTAGATGTGGGCTAGAATAGTGTTATTGTTTTATGGCTTTATGAATTGTACCACAAGTGGCCGAAATAGTTGTCAACTCGATCTAAAGAAGAATGCATTTAGCTCCCTTCCAGGCTTCTCGTTTGTGTAAGCCGGCACTGGGTAACACTTAGCTTAGCTTCACAAGAGCTAGGACTACAACGGAGTTGGTCAATCCTGATAGAAGTGGAAAGGGGACATAGCGAGTGAATTACAGCACGAGAGGACCGTCATCCCTGGAAAGAGATACGGCACCAAATTGTGAGACGCCGGAACAGTTAGTTGAAACACTACAGTGAACGAGCGTGACGCGGTCCAAAACATCGAGATCAGGCTGCGGGTGAGCCTGAGTGGGCTGTCGTCAATGTAACGGCAATTGCGTAAGAGAAACAGCCTGAGTACGCGGCTGATTCTACCCAGTAAACATTCCTTCTCTTTTCTAGTGCGTCACAAATAGAAACACATCGCAAAAGCATATACGAAGTGCAATTAGTGGCAGCAAAAGACGAACTCTGTTAACAATAACTGGTGCCTTTAGCAACAGCAATTTGCGGAAGTGTCGCGCGATCGTTCAGGAAATTACCTCGAGTCGGTTGAATTTCTGGATTTGAAAGGCTTAACGTAAATACAACAGTGTTAACACAGAGATCTTCTGCTGTACGCTAGGCCAAATTTTTGTGTCAACCTGGTAGTCATGCTGGAGGGCACCCAAATACGCGCAAAACCACCAAGGCCTCCCAGTGGAGACGCTGCGAAAGATAAAAAGGATAGCAAAAAAAAAAGTGGAATGAGACAGAAACTTCTTAAGTTATTCAAGGTAGAGTGCGTATGACATATGGTTAGAACTAGGTTTGCGAATCGTCGAAAAATAGTATAACCTTGATTTTCTTGGAAAGACCGTCATTGGTTGGCAGGGTGATTGTTGTTATGCCATCCAGATAATTTGAACATCCTTCTTCTAAATATATTTTCTCTTTTGAATACAACATTGCGTTATAGCTACATTGCCAATCTAACTAGGCGAAATAAACGAGAGCCTATACATGACAGACCTAACATCCACAACCTGCGCCATATTTTTAGCCTTACTTAAATATTTATCATTATTTTTTGTTTAGATTATTGAATCAATGAGAGTTCCTCGAATAGGCTGAGCTGGTTATTTTACCAAGCGTATTAATTCGAACGAAGGCTGATTGTGACGCGGAATGAGTATATTATACCACTGCGAGCTCAGCGTTTCCCTAAGCTCAGCCTAATCTTTTAATAGGCCAATCTACGGCAAACAATTAGATCATTATAATTATCAGCTATTACGACAATGGCCGCAAATGTGCACAGCGAAAAAAAAAAGGGTAGCTACAGCTTTCCGCTAGTGCGTCTAATCAGTTCAACAAAGCTCTGCGGTTTTAAGATGCCGGTGGTCACGGCATGTCAATGCAGTGATCGACCGCAATGGTTTTGTAAATGCCTTACTTATCGGCCACACTCAATGCTAAGTCTGCAGGTGTGAACCAATCCAGTCGTGCCGATACAGTACTAATGACAATCTGCTTAACGCAGTAGTAAATCGTTGAGGATTTATAATGAAACGTAAGTAAGTCTGTCCTTGGAAGACGAGTTTTATGTGTTTCAATTTTCAATGTCATTTTGCTCAACGATATCATCTAGAGGAAACGTTTAAAGATGAACTACCGCGCCAGTTAGAGCAAAGCAAGCCGACGTTTGTCCCTACCGCGCTCAGATTAGCACAATGGCTGACATAACGATGACGCCGGCGAAGACTTAGTCAAAAGGACGCTTACGCACCAAAGAAACGTTCGCAAGCACCTACAAGGAATGGTACATTTGCCCACGGCGTTTATGAACTAGATCTAGGATTATTGCAACAGAATGTTCAAACTAACGACGTACTTATCTTGTAGCACCTCTACCAGCCCGGCGTCGAGTTGGCAACGCCAATCGAGCTTGCTGGCTAGTACTCATAAAGATAGGATTATGCCGTTTGTCGGCAAAAGTTTCGTAGTAGTAGCACAGTAGCATAGTACAGTAGCACTCACAGTATCAATAGTAACATTAACTTGAAAACAGCGGACTTGAATGTACGATTCTGTCAACGTTGAACAACGCACTGCGTCTAGTGCGATAGATCCGGCTTAAGGCTTTTACGTACGGTAGTTAAGCCGTTAAGCATTATTTCACACAACTGGTTCCTAGCGCACAGCGCGGTGTATCTACACCTGCCTCGTAAGGCAGGTGTAGATAAGATAGGATAAAGGCAGCCAAATATCCCTGAACGAAGTAAACACCAAGCTATTGCATTACCACAGAGACGGCATCTTGGGGTGATAGATCGGGGCGGCTGCTTCTTCTATAATAGGACCAAATGGATCAGTATATATATATATATATATATATATATATATATATATATATTAATAATGTAAGAGTTCGATTATATGAAAACTGCATGTGATTCAATCATGTCAATCAATAATGGCTATCGCGTTCAGTGTAATCAGCGTTGAACTGGATATTCGTTGTCCGGAGCAGTGTCAAAACAATTATTCGAGCGCTTCCTGCTTCCAGGTTTCTTAAGTTCTTGCCGTGCTCTCAGACCTTTCTTCGTTCAGGTCTTTATGAACCCCTTTGGAAAATAAGTATCACGTAAGGCTCGTTTTTCGGTGCAGTGATATTCATCTAGTGTAGATATTGATGGGTTTACGTCTGCTTGAGCATCAAGTCTTTTGGCACATTCGTTCTGATTCGGCTATTACACAGAATGAGTTATTCTGCTCCTCGTTTCGGTCCGTACTCATACACAGGCTGTACTGAATTAGACCTGGCTTCAAGGCTTCCGTGTTGCTAATTTTTTGCCACTTTCTGTCTGTAATAACAGCACAGAGTCAGTTTTCCGATAGGTCCTAGTGTAAACTATTGTTTCAAAAAACACAATTCAGAAGGGGGCTTTTTTAGCTCATCATCCTACCCGTGTCGGGCAATGAACTTTATTGCCCAAAACAAAGCGCGCTATCTACGATACTTGCCGTTGCGCCATGGCTTTACACGATACGATTGTACGATAAAGCAAATGGAACACTTGTTTCTCATGCAAATTGCTTAAGTCTTCAGCTTTTAACCAGTTACGATTTATTTATCCACAATGACGGTGTCGTACCGTAACTGGCGTAGCGATGAGTTGCAAAAGACACACAGTGGTCGTTTTTTTTTTATTCGTTCTAGAACATGGATCGTCAACTCGGCATTATTATCATTAATGTAGTTCTATTACGTAGCCATATGGGGAAGCAATTGCCTCTTCACATCTCCATTAGGCCCTTTATGGCGAACGATAGGCTAGACTTCGAATGGAAGTACGAAACATCTAGGCTGTGCTCAAAAGTCTGCATTCAAAAGATCTGTACGTGCGAAGAAACTAACAGGAAACAAAAGAGAAATTGATAAGCGGTCAAAATGTTTGCTTTAAAGTCAAACGCTTATATGACAAGCACCTCGGTGCGACTTGCCACTGCGCTCTGTAATAGTAGTAAGCCTGATGCAATGTGATTGCATACCAGGTTATCAGTAGCATAATTATGGCCGGTAACGCTACTAGAAACAATCCATAGATTATCATACGCGAGGAACAGCGCAAAAGATTGATGCAGTACTTTAGACCACGTTTCTCCTGAAATCCATACGCTGATACTAAAACAGGCAAGCCTGTTATTGGGTATTATTGCGGTGGAGGACCTACGGGTACTGTTGGCCGTCTCATACGGCCATCTACTCGTGGCCCGAGTCACGAATAAGGATGATGATGATGCTGACAACCATGCTTGGCTTTTTAGTTATATATCACAGTAATAATTAATGATTCTTGTATTATGAACGCCAGTGCTGCAGGTAAATAGATCATTAGCTCTCTTAAAGCTCCTTCGGTACGACCTCTTTCGAGGCATATATAAGTCGAAACTAAGTATTTCGTTGTCCAAAACACTGCTGACCTAAAACGGGAGAAATCATTCTAACAGAAGGTCTAGCTAGCTGCACAGTAATCATAACTCTTAAGTGACGCATCTATTTAACCTGAAAAGGGTCTATTTTATAGCACGGTCATAGTCCGTGGGTTCGATTATCTGTCCGAAATATATCATTTTTGACTAAACTCAAACATCTCACTATATTATATAGTGCCTGTAGAGAAACCATTGGCTCCTGGATTAGCTACTGCAGCATCCAGCTAGCAATATCACAGACGTTCTGCTTGGATTACGTTGTTAGGCCCACGTTCAAAATAAACATTTTTCACCTATTTTAGAACAGTCTTCCCTCTGGTTGACATTTGCTTGTCTATTTAGAAGAGCTGTGTAACCGGTTTTTATATGTATCCATATCGCCTTGCAGAGAGGTTTTCGCATTTAGGAATTGATAACAGAATGCCTTGTATATTTGTCGAATATGTCGTCTACTAATACTACATTAACAAATCACGTAACAAATATATGGTTTGCACGCAGTATCATGCAACAATATAGCTATGCCTGCACGAAGCATTCTACAGAACGCTTTCTGAGTCATTCACTATAAATCGTATTGGTTCGCGTATGTATTACCACGCGAACCAATACAATTTATAATAAGATAAGCTTGGATGAATCTATTGACGCACATACAACATTATACTCAAATATGAACTCCGACATTTCCCACAATTAGCCATCACTAACGCTAGGTAAGCTACATATAACATGTATATAATACATTTTAATGTGTTTCCAGCGAATGTTTGTTTTGCAGCGAACGATACATTCGAAGTTGTCCGAAGACATACAGTCGAAATTAGATACGTCATTAGTACATTTACTTGTTTATAGCTGATTCGGACAATATATCCAGGTGGCACTAGCAGTTTGTGTCCATACAACAAAACACGCCTACAGCACCTAATCTGTATAAGTCGCATCTATTTCTCGTACATGAACCTTGTCAAACGAATTAAATCAAACTATAACCAAATCAATTAAAGCGCAAAAAAATAGCGGAATAATTAGAAAAACGCTACTAGCTCAGTTTCGTTGCACGGCTACCCCCCAGTTACTGTATTGTGTTATTATTGTTTAAGGGAAGTACCAGAGATGAACGTGGCGACACGCAACGAGTAGTTTTTATACACATACGTGCTAAAACATCTGTCGAAAGGATAATTTAACAGCGAAACATAAGTACTTAGCTTGCGTGAAAAGGACTGGAGTAACCATTTTGTATATATTGTGGTACTGCGATCACGGTTCAAGGTCTGTTTCCCTGTCAATGCCACATCCTTCCTCTTATGCTCGTTATTTGGTACGTTCGTTTCGATATGTTCATTTCGTTCCAGGTTCAGCAGAGAGGTCAGCAAAGCATGCTCTGCTTCATCGCTAACTGTGTATGTGTCTTAGCGTTCGTGGAGAATGGCTCGCATGCAAACTGGATGAAAAGTAGAAGCATGGGGACAGTGTTCTAGGCTAGCCTAACGGTATTCTTCTATCGAAATGCACATACGTCCATTTCTTCCGGTTCAACAACATACAATTACATCGACTAACATGCTATTGGATAGCCGCTGTAGGAGTAAAGGCTGCAACCACACACGCGCAGCGATACAGGGCCGCTCAGAGGCGAGCTTTCATCGACCTTTTAACTGCCCTAGCGACTTCGAGGCAAGCCCGAGGCGATAGTCGGTGCAGGGTGTGAAGCACTTTAGAAACACAAAGGCCGATAGCTAATGTTGTATATAAATGCGTTTAAGCGCTCTCAAATGCGAACACCAAAACTTTGTTATGAAAAGGACACGCTTGCCACTTATTAGTAGAATCGTATTTTAGACAGATGACGATTATTTACAGTGTGAAAGGTGTAAAAAACGCATCGTTGCGAGAAACTGCAGGAAAGCGCGTAAACCGCGTTTTCTGTGGAGGCGTCGGAGATTCTGTGTTTATTATTATATGTGGATTCCAGATATCCTCTCCTTGTTTGTATTCAGTGAACGAGTATGTTATATTAATAGTTATAATAGGATAGAGTAACATTGTATTGGTATACTTTCGTTTGTTTTAGCCGACATCGAACACGATGGAGCCTACCGCGCCAGCTCTGCCGTTCACAAAGAAAACCCCATTCACCGACGAATACCGAATCGGTGACCGATCACTTGGCTTCGGTATCAACGGCAAAGTTATGGAGTGCACGCACAAACAAACGGGAAAGATGTACGCCCTGAAGGTACCTGCCGAGGAGGTTTTTGACGCAGGAGCATCTTTGAGAGATCATATGTAACAAAAACCGCGTCACGAATAGCCGTTTCGAGTCTGATCACCACTTCTTCTTGTTACACTAGCAAAAACTTAGTTTTGTCGGTACTTAGAAACCTATCAATTGGAGTATGGGTGTTTTTTTTGTGGACTATTTTGCGATTTTTACTATTTTTATATAAGCAAGGCGCTGACATTTGATACCGTTATTCAGTAGCATTAGTTGATTTCTGCTATTCATACAAAACATTTTCTGGGCTGGTTCTCGAAGGCCGAAAGTCCCTTAAAGCTTTCGGTTCTAAAGATATTTTGGAGTCTGTAATTACGGATTCCGTGAAGCGGGCTCGCTTAGTCTCGTGGCCATAAAACCTAGTACGAATGTATATCCTTGCATTGGCATTCCTTGTTAGTACTCAAGAAAAATATGCTATTCTCATTCTTAAGAGGAATTATTATTAATTGTTCACTTAAATCTATGATTATTTTATATTGAGAAAGGAAGACTTATGCATGCAGCATCATTCAGGCTTTTCTCGCTCGCGAATGGATCGATCGCTTAGACTATATGGCCTGTTTACGACTTCTTCATTACTATCACTGCGCCACTTTGATTAACAACTCAATACACTTTTAGGCATCATATTGAAAGGGCAGCACGCACATCCGAGCTGGGTCTCTTATTCTACTAACGGCTTGTAAAATTTACTAGGTTTCCTGAAGTGTTTTGAATGTTTCATTCCATTGTGCTCTGGTATTTACAGGTTTTAAAAGATTGCGCAAAAGCGCGCCGTGAGGTCGGACTACATCAGAGAGCATCCGCGTGTCCCTACATCGTTCGGACTCACGAAGTTTTTGAAAACGTCTATGCGGGACATAGCTGTCTTCTTGTAGTAATGGAGTGCATGCGCGGTGGAGAGCTATTTATGGTTGGTTGTATTGTTTACTAGTAGATCATGAACCCTTTTCCTCACTGGCCTTGTTTCACAAAAAGTATTTCACAATCGTGCACTCTTTCTACTGAAAATTGCAACAAATTTTCTTCCATCTCATTTTCTTCTGTTTTAATTTCTATGATTTTACTAGAATATTTAAAGAAGCTCTTTGTCTGAACGAAGCTCCTTAGTAGACAGACTTTAATCTAGTTAATCAACATTCTCTTCCATACAACAGCACATTCAAAAACGCGGGGAGCAGGCATTTACAGAACGTGAAGCGGCTGAAATAATGCACCAGATCTGCCAGGCGTTAGCATTCTTACATCGAATGAACATTGCTCACAGAGACCTGAAACCCGAAAATCTTCTGTATGCGGACGAGACGGGGGGACGGTTAAAACTCACCGATTTCGGCTTCGCTAAAGAAGTTGAACCTGCAAAAAAGGTTGCTAGTCGGTAGAAATGCTCTTAAAATTAATACTTTAACTAGGTGTCCTTGTGGCTAACATTTGAATAGAAAATCAAATTTCACCTTTTCCCCAACTTGACGTTCAATGATTCGATTGACATTCCACCTGTCCACGAGTGAAACACGTAAAGCGACCTAAAATATCTCAAAAAAAAAAACTAAAACCCATATGTAATCGGTAGAATATTGACAAAGGGTATTGTTCTCCTCGATCATCTTATCCTTCACGCATGTAAATATGTACACTTCGTTCTCTATTCAGGACCTACAAACGCCGTGCTATACCCCGTACTACGTCGCCCCAGAAGTGCTCGGCCCTGAGAAGTATGACATGTCCTGCGATATGTGGTCGCTTGGTGTTATAATGTATATTTTACTTTGTGGATTTCCGCCATTCTACTCGAACCATGGGCTTGCGATCAGTCCAGGTAGGTTTCAATATTATATATTATAGATTAAGTCAAATGCATAGTACGAACGGATGTTTATTTATGTGTGCACGAAAATACAAAACGTTAAAATTTCCTGTACGGAAGGCAACATTGTCGTTCTGCGTGCCATGTTCATGCTGACCAAACGTGTATATATGTCAAGCAATTGTGCAACAAACTGCCGGATACGAACCATTTCTTTTTCTCCCTGAATTTAACGTTTTTACAAATCCAACAGAAATTATTACTTCCCATACCACAAAACATTAAAAATTCACCAAGCGTTCAAAGGATATAAAACTGTAGGCATAATCCAGTGCCCGAAGAGTGACGATGACCCAACAGTAACATCGTTTGGTGTGATCGGTTAGCATACCATCAAATCCTTATTACCGAAATGTCAGCGGTACAATGAGTTACTCTTATATAAGCAGTGATAGGGCTCGAATGACTGAAGGTGGCAATCAATTTTTTTGACGTACGAGTCCACTCTGGAAAAATACACTAGGGCAATACTTGTCTTTACTTGCCTTTGTTTGCCCAAACGTCTTCTGCACCAACTCTTAGGAAACCGGCACTGTCTTTTCTTAATAGAACGCTGATAGAGCACGAGTCATCTACCGGTTAAATAATTGCCGATAGACATTTGGTAGGTAGATGCAGAGTATCCCGCCCTTCAAACGATTTGCTCTACAGGGCACTGCCAGTGTGAAGCAAACAAATTTTACAGTGCTACCATTCCATTGAGCAGGAAAAATTCTAACGACAAGATTGCAGCTGACCCTTCTGCTAGATAGCGTAGTCATGTGCTCTCGCGTTTCTGTTCTGTCCAGACATATCTAGGTTAATTTCTGTGACAGTTTTTCTGACCAAAGATATCACCGTCATCATTATGGTTATTACCTCTTCTCTGTCTTCGTTACTGTTAAGATGCAGAATCTACAAGCTATAAGATTTTTAAATAAAGTATGTTTCAATCCTAAGCTGTAGATTTATGTGCCACAACTGTGCTAGGTTATGTTCATAGTATCACAGTTGAATAACGTTTATCGTATCAGTTTAAAATAATAATAAATGGATACGGAGTATTAAAAGGTAGAAATGCTCAATTTTTTTCTCACATCAATGCCGCTATCTTTGCGCTACTGATTATCCGTCCGGGTATCTATCTAGGTAAATACTTCCGTTCAATCACACCTGTCGTGTGGAATATGTTATGAACAAAACTTGAACCCGCGACCCCGCAGTGCGATAAACGGTTAGAAAACAGACATTATACAATTCGCTGCACTTATTGTTTAAGTATTGCTCATCCAAATCAACTGAGAATTTCTGGAATATAATTTGTTTCCATAGTACGAGATCACGTATTCGATTGGCTAACTTATAACACCGTCCTTTCTGATGATAAGGTTTCAACAAACAGAAACTTGGTGTCGATGACACCCAGTCTTGTTTCGTAATCAATGGATGGATGCAATCTAAACCAATCAATGCGTACATATCAATATGTAGATAAACTTCAAGCCTATCGGTAGCTGCACCGTAGTTGTATTGTTATTAACAGGCAGTTCGCCAAATAATTATATATTATATTAGCTATTATAGCCTCACCTGTTCCACGCATAGCCTACGTAAGCCTACGGATGCCACGGATATTGTTTGTCTATGTACCGAGACGCGTGCGTGTGTCTATATCTGATTCCTCCATTTAGACTTAAACGTATACAGGCACGTAGATGATGCTGAAAACGACCGTATGGTATTGTTTCTGGTAAAGATAGATACTGGTAGTCCAAATATGGAGGCCGCGATCATAGACCAGACGTAGCGTACTAGTGTTGGTTGAGATGGCATCAGCTAAGGGTGCTATGATCACAGTTCTCAGTGACTAGTATTCTTGTACGATGAGATATCTACACGCAACATGTCTTATATTACGCCCATGATGTTGTCAATATTGCAATGGGTGACTCCGGTGGACATCAAGGCACGACAAGGCGGCCACTTGTAAACAGACATCCAGCGCTAATTATTATGAGCTAGCAGCTACTCGTGATTATGATGCTTACTTTCGATGAATGGACGCCTATCAATGCAACCAAAGGCAGCCATAACAGTAATCGTAGCGGTAGCGGTGCTCTCCTCTCTGGGTGTCCTAGTTGGCAGTGATAGCAACCGGCAGCCTTTTTGAACTGTGTGCGTACGCATCTATACGAAGCAAGCTAGATACACAAACACTACTGGCCATGCACATATTTGTTACACATGTATTATTTTGTGTAGTAGCTAGTTAAGGTTAGGCGCCAGGTGGCGCTTGTTCGATTACCGTCTAGAATATCAGTCTACACTGCTAGGAATGAACACTGGAAAAATGACGCAGCTTTAGATTCTCATGTCGTACAATATACAACGCATTCTAACTAAGCTAACTCTTAACACCTTTTTCGGGTTTGTTAGATTCGCGCCAGATGGATTCGAAACAATGTCCAAATAAGCGGAATTGGAGATTTCAGTTCTGCAGTCGACAGTTGGCGTATAATAGCTTTTCTAGCAAAAAAGCGAAAGAATTTTAGCTCTTAACATCATCACGACGCAGTCTGTTTTATTGGTCGGACACTTCGTTCATCAAAAGAGGCAAACGATTATATGCGATATAATATTGTATGTAATAGAAAAAGTGTTGAAAAATCTGCCTACATTTCAACAAGCTGTGTAGTGATAGAAGTATCGTTGAAACCATTTGCTACCCTTCTGACATTACGATATCGTTCGTTTAGCAATGCAGTTGCACGTACGCGTAGCTAATTTCTGTTCTTGCAGACTCAACAAAGACACTTCATTTGGTCGCTTCAAGACACTACGGACAGAGCGCCAAAAAACCGCTGCTAGATTCACCCCACGATCGTAGTCGAAGAGTGTGTATTTTCTGATATCTAGGATTGTACCCAAACGAAAAAAAAAACCCCCGAGTTACAAAGCCTTGCTAGTACGAGGTCTCACTATGGATGTTTTATATTACACACGAATGGTCGGTGACAATTTTTCTGAAAATTTATTGTGTTGTAGTACGTCATGCGATTCGCATCTTCGACCGAATATGGTAAATAAAACGTAGGTTTTAGTGTGCAGTGACATTGAAAGTCATCTGTCTAGCTATCTGCAATCAAATCTATTACTAACATTTCTTTCTGTACAGTGAGTTTATTGTCATAGTTTTCCTGAGATTATGGTCAGCTTTGCTATCCGCCCTATATATAGTTGTTTAGCGAACTGGCCAAAAAAGAATTCGTTTTTTCTTGTATCGTTGGTATGACCTATGTGAATGAATCTGAAGTAATTACCAGAATTATGCTCTAGAGCTGATAGATCTATTCTTAAGCGACGTTATTACTATAACTCGATACGTCTGTTATATAACAATGAACTGGTTAGAAAATATGAGATATGCATTTACATTCAGACTAAAGTGGTCGATGACAAATAGCACGAAAAAAGAAGCTAGATAAAAGTATCGTTTCAGAATTGATACTATGTCTTATTATCAATGCGAAATGTGGCTGGTAACTGAATATAATTGGTTTATATAGGCATGAAGAAACGAATTCGAGCCGGACAGTATGAGTTTCCGAATCCCGAGTGGGCAGCAGTTTCGAACGAAGCCAAAGACATTATTCGGCATTTGCTCCACACTGATCCCGCGAAAAGGCTCGATATTGAAACGCTTCTAGGCCATCGGTATATTATCAATATATTGATTGAGTTTTGTAGAATCTTTGTGTAGAAAGAATACGTATGCAATTATTTAAAATCAAAATTTCTTCCGTAACTCTATAGGCATTTATCTAACGACGTTGCCTCAACTTAGTAATTAAACTATTCGTAATTAAACTGGCATAAATTTGTAGCAGATACAATATCCGGAATGAACTTGCTAGGCAGATGATTGGATTCTGGTTACTAACGATTACTGAACGAATAGAACCATATCTTACTGAAACCTTCAGGACACTCAGAATACTGGAATAGACATCATAAATATATTGTACTATACTTGGAGTCCATCATTAAAAACGCTCGTTTGGCCGCTCTTACAATGATCTATTTTGGACTGCACCTTTATTTAGGTGGATATCACAGTGTCACCAAGTGCCGCAAACACCTTTAATGTCTGTTCAAATTTTACGAGAAGAAGCTGCCAATGGTGGCTGGGAAGAAGTCCAAGACGAAATGAATAACGCGCTTGCTTCAATGCGAGTTGATCGGGAAGATGCATTAACACTCAAAGTAAGGAAACACTACTCTATGCCTTCGCATATACCCGCTTTATCATATAGTTTGTTTAAAAATGTATTTTATCTTGTCGTTAATTGATTATCATTCTAATTTAAATTTGCACAACATCATTCCTGTTCTACGGCGTGTTTATTCAATTTTTTAAAGTTTTTATTATTTTAAATATTATTTATATACGATGTGCCATATCGTCTCAGTAACATCTATATCTTAGTTGATGTTTTTTTTCGCAGGCCCTCAAGGAGTCGAACAACAAACTCCTACAAAAGAGGAATAAAGCTGGTCTACCATGAGTAATCACCAATCGAATGGCTAGAGAAAATGTATTTTTTCATTCGGGATTCTATATTGTATTTTACGATCTGCAACAATAATAGGCACCGTACAATACAACAACCGAACCAAGCAATTGAAACACAACGCAACGAGGATTAGCACATGAAGTATATTCGATGGCATTCGCTTAGAATGGGTATTATGGAAAATGGTACATCAGAGGGCGGAGTTTTGTTACTCCAACAGCGATTGTATTGTAGTAAAAAGCGCGATATTTATTATTGCCGTCGGATTCAAAACGAACTTAGAACTACACGCCGCAATCTATATATTCGGCAAATACTATCAACTATTATGCTACGTTATAAAAAACTTTTCAGATCCAAATTTAAATACAGATCTAACATCTTAAATTGACTAATAAACCAGAAAAAAAAGATTGTGCGTACCTAGTCGTGAAAACAGCTTTACTTTTATGGAGCTGCATTGTTTTACTACATTAATTATAATTCGGATACAAGTTGACGAAGTTATTCGTGTAAAATTACAATCAACGGTCGAATATTCCGTCTCAGCCGGTCATCAATTTAAGGACTCTGCAGTGGAGTGAGGGCAATGCCCGCAGAGACACAATTATCGAGGACCAAAATTAGCGTACATGAATGTGTCTGCCATGCAAACTAGCTACTCACAAAACTTTAAGGCTATATATGAATGACGCGAGTTATAAACAAAGTTTCACATTAAAAGCTTCTTGAAATTTGTGCTCAAAAGGTGTTCTTGACACACGTTGTCTACATTGATTTCAAAAAGAACTATTAAATTTAACGTCCGGTAGCCCATGAAGTCATGTGTTGATCTTGTTAATATCTTGCAATAAAGAACGCAACTCTAAATCAGAACGGAAAATCTGACATGTAACATGAAACGATAGCTTAACGCATCAGTCGTATAAAACATTAATAACGAAGCAAAACATTGTATACAACAAAGAATTCCGAGCCAATGTTGTTGTGGTTGCCGCCGTCACCAGTTTGCGTTGGAGGTACGAGTGCCAGACTGTGCAGTTTGTTAAAGCATACCAGCCAAAATAATGGAATGAGCAATGTACTATGTATCTGGCAAAATACTTAATACGTTAATGTTATAGGTAAACCGATAAGGATAATCTTGTACCTCTGAGTAGCAATTATTGATGTTTGTAGTAGGTTTTTCTATATCGTTGCGTGGCTGATTGAATGAAGTATGAAAAGGATTGATGTAGTACATGTTTAGCCAAGAACAGGTTGGTTGTCAAGAAGAGTCAGTAGTGTAATATATATTCGTAAATAAAGTGATATAATTAAATCTACGACTGAATGGATGTCGAGTGCTTTCCGTAAGCAGAACAAATGCATTTCATTTGTTTACAGTCAGCACATGATAAGATCCCGTGGTAAGCCATATTTATAATACATACATGTGCACGATAAAAGTTTGCCATCCAAACAACGGGTGCCATTTGGAAAAGTGTTGAATTTCTTTGTTATAACAACTTTCCTAAGACTATTTCAAAATATGCATACAGATAAAAGCAAGTTAATAAATTTGTTTGCTATCAATTCACCGCATGACTGTTTTCTTTCTACTTATTCAAAATGTATAAACTCAGATCCATGAAAGCGTTTGTAATAGCAACTTCATTAAGTATAAAAAAATCCTATCTTCTTAGTTATTACTGCAGGCCTAACAACGAGTGACGTTTTTTTGCATACTGTATTTCAAACAGATAAAAACCGGGTTTTTTTTGGTAGCGGTAAATTCTTTCTTAGACAATAAGACGTGGGATCCATTCCTTAATTACCAAGTTGATATACGAAACGTAATAAATCACCGTGAGATCCCATGGACCATAGATTATAGTACTTCTTCTCTGCTCTTAATTAGCCGCCACAAGGATCTTCTTCTATCTTGTTTTGCCTTCATAGTTTGATTACTAGGGTCAAAGCAAAGGCCTCTGAAGCCTCTATTAGACAGCTTAATTGCAGTATCTCGTACACGCTTTATTGCTTGATAACTGGGAAGTTGCACGCTACTTGGCAATGAATAAAATGGTCGATAAACATTAACCCAAATTACCCGTTTAGACCTAACATCTTTCGCGCTATTATCACTTCGCCAAAATTATATCTAAAAGAATGCGGAACATATTTGCATAGCAAACGAGAAGAACAGGCAATTTATTCAATAACCAGTGTTTATTATCATTACTATTATGTGGTTGGTTCTATCCGCCCTTACTCTTTCTTACCTTTCTACTGGACATCACAGATGCTTCAAATATACCTAGTTTATCTCGATGTAGATACCCGCCGGCTACAAGTCAGCAGATCTGGACGAGGACGTGTAATGTTACAGATAGATAACAATAATAATTTATGAAATAATTATATTAGAATCATTATTAATGGCTGTTTGGTAGCAAGTTCCACTAGGTTGGATGCAAAGAAACATTTGTATAGTCTGTCTGCCAACAACCAAGAGTCCCGCTTTGGCGAGAACAAACAATCGATGAAAATAAACCATCTTGTTACTTAAACAAAAGGCGTTCTTCTTAATCAACTACAAGATTGTGAATACTCGAACCAAGTCGTTAATTACTGAAAGAAATTCGTATTTGAAACCTTACTACTAGTGTACCCTAGCAGTACCTAAATGGCATTACTAGTACAAGAAGAGGCTCGCTATTCTCTGAGTTATGTTTGGCTCAAGGTAAGAACACAATATCCTATGGTGCATTCAAAACAGGTTAGCTGAGATACAACAGTGACAAGCATAGTCATACGCTTTAATAAAGAACTTCCTCTGTCGAAAGCTTCTCTTGTGCACTTGCAAAAAAATCAAACCATATATATGTTAACCCAAATGTACATGTGAAAACCAAAATTCTGTAAATTACAGTTCTCAAATAATCGAAGTCCATCTATGCATCCAGCGCCGTAGGTCATCAACATAAATGATGCCAACAAATAAAGTTGGAATAGATTAGTTTGCAATAATGAAGTTTTGGCTTATTTCAAATGTTTCCATGCCGTCCTCGTACAGTTATCAAGAAATTATGCGTCATTTATACTCGAGTGCTGTAACCCATAGTGATTCAAAAGCTAATAGATGATACCAAAAGGCGTTTACCGTATTGTCAAGCTAAACCCTAAAGTAGTTTTTTACCCCACGATTTATCTCTGAATTAATAAGAATATTTTAATCACTGTTAATCGGCGTTATCACGGTATTTTATATAAATTATTCTTTCTTTTGTTTACCCTCAGTGCTTATGCGCTGTTTTGTCGTTTATATCGCATGAATGCGAATCCTATCGTACAGAAGTATCAACCAGGTCCGCACAAGTAACAACAACAATAGCAACTTAGTGTAGGAATATTGCCTCCTCTCCATTTTAGTGATCCCGTTGATTTCTCGCGCATTTGACATGCGATTCGCTCATCAACTAATTGTATCGTTTAGACCTAGCATCTTTCGCGCTATTATCACTTCGCCAACTAAACAATAAAAGATTGTAGGGAACGAAGAATAGCTTGTACCACGTCATGTGGGCTCCATAAAATTGAAGTCTGGAAGAAAGGTAATGAATTAATTATAGGCGGCTGCTATGTTTCTGAAAAAACTGACGTAAATCTAACAACAAAAAAGCTTTGTAGTCATTCATTAAATGACAGTGCACACAGTGAAATAGATAATTACGGAAGTGACCCGTATACTACGTTTAAGCGATAATAGAATCGCATATTGAATACTTAGAAGAACATACGTAAGTCGATTAATTAAAATACTTGCGCTGGTATACGACAGCTGCGGATTTGTTTCAATCTGAGTCAAGCTCAATCCATTACTATAGAGATTTGTTAATACAGGTGAAGACGTTATTATGTTTCGCTCACTTGCGTTAATGTTTATCACGTTGACTTTCGACGAAAACTCTGTTCTTTTACAAGAATCCCTTATTATTTTTTACAATTTTGCCCCAGCCAACCGTAGTCCAATGATACTGACATTATCATAATTTTTTTAGCGAAAAGTAATAACATATTAATCCGCCGTTGTTGTGGACGCTCGGACGCTTGGCTCGTCCTTTAATGCCAGCCAAGTAAAGTAGAATCCATGATCCGACACCCAGTCTACTAGACAGACGGTTATCAAAGAGGAATGGAGAATGCTGTAGAAAAAATCGCAAGGTTACAATTTTAATATGGCAGAACAAATTCCATTTTTAGAAGCTTGTTGTCGGTAAGTCTGTCAATGGCCCAGTCGCCTTCTAACAGACATGTATATTATACCCCGCAGCCTGACTCAGCAGTATTTATATAAACAATATAGAAATCTGATTAAATAGAGAAGAACGTTGTAATTAACAACAATTAATTGTTCTGCTATAGGTTAACTAGTTAGTTATCACTAATGGGAAACCAATTTGTCTAGTGCTTCTTGTTTATTTATATGCGCTTCAATAAAAGGTGTCCTTTTCCTCTGTCATTATAGGGTCCCACGGGCTAAATAGTACTTAATTTCGTGCTACCACGACATTTTTGCTATTGTTTTCTGAAGTCAAGTTGGAGGAAAGCCATTATCATGTATGATATATCTTATCTTTTCTAGTAATCTTATTTTTCATCTCCGTAGACCCGTTGGTAATGGCTTCATTATCAAAGCTCCTCGTCATGAATTCTGAGTACAATTAGTCGTCGTAACAAGGAACAATGAATGTTGGCGATGCCCGCTTAAAAAATTCCTATATCTTTCCAATCTAGTCAACGTCCTCAGTAGAGATACTCAGTTCCTCGTCTTCGTCCATATCATCGCCTAGGCCAGCCATTAACTGGTTAATCATATTACCCAAAAATCCCCCACCAAACATTCCACTAGTTTCTCGTCCGTGCGAGGGCTGTTTTCCGAAGAATATCTGACCGATCTTTTCTAAATACAGCCGATAAGTTGGATCTCTATCGAGCGAACTTCGATACTTGTCACATAATAGCGTAAATATAGCCAGCTGGAAATCAGAGAAAACAATATCAAAGTTAGAGTGGAGTGTATAATATATCTATGTATGTATAAATATTCATATGAAAATGTTATGTCACCAATTTATATACTGAAGTCGCTTCCTCCCTGTGGCAGAACGAGATAGAGTAATGCTGACTTTTATGACGATCATACATAGGTTCGTTCCTGCCCCAATTCATGAATTCGCATATATAATAGTTGCCGCGTATTTGAGTCGACAATCGACTGCCATTATGTTAAAACGCTAATTCTGTATTGTTCAACATCAAACAATATTTTTCCACTGGTAAACACATATGATAATTCGATTAAACGAGGCACAACTTTCTAGACTACCAGCAAATATGAGTGTTAAAGGAATTCGTCAATCCATCCTCGGTTGACTGATATGCTCAATACCTTAGCTCGGCTTTCGACGGCGAGAAGTAAAAACCAGAGGAAGTTAAGTAGTGGTAACGCAAATGGAGGCGCGCCTTGAACAGCCGGGTGGCCACGCGTGTACACAAGGAATGCAACGGTGGCTGTTTGCTGATTCTGGAAACCAGAGAGATGAAGCTCGGTGAGCTTTTTTTTGGCTAGAACAAAAACTCGCGAAATAACAGCCTACCGCTTGATACTAGATAGCTTAATTAGACGGCAGGGTGTGATGCCAGGCCTAACTCACCTTTAAACACAAAAACTGAAGAACGGCTTGGGCAATGAAGAGATCCACTTCAGAGCGATATCCTCGGCTTGTATGGAACTCCACCAGCATTCGCGCGAAATTTGTCCCATCTAAATCCGAAGGTAAAGCATTTGTTACCTTCAGCATTTGAGCGACAGCTGAAGCGGAACTTTTTTGCTTATGATGAAAGAAACTTAAACATTTTTTGGGTTATAAAAGCAAGAAAAACTTCCATGCGTTTCGATAGGATAAAATACCTGGGCTACCGCTTGTTTGAGATTTTGAAAGCAAGTAGGTTTTTCAGAAAAATTTCAAGGACGTTTTGCGTTTATATATAGCTAACACTCCACTGGCATCGCAACGAGTTTTTTTAATATAATTACTCTCCAATGGCATTATCCAATTATTATTAATTATATATTATTATTAAATTGACCATAGTACCCGATCTACCTGTCGAATGTATAAAATGATATCGAGCATCGGAAAAATTTTTTTCCTGCCAAAAGTTAATTGCGAGGAGGCGATGTAGGTCTGGATGGCCAAATGAGCAGCCTTTTCGCGGAGTTGCCGATACTGAAGGCGAAGCTGCATTGATAACACTCAAAGATTCTGTATTTCTGTTTGATGATACCCGGTCGTTGCCCCGCATGGTCTCGAGCACCGTACCGGCTTCAGTTGGCGCCCAAGCTGACGAGTACTCGATGCACTTTACTAAAATGTTGTTAAAGGCAAACGATAATGTCAATTCCACATTCGAGCCGACTATTTAAAAAAAAGCCTTTTATGCTATATTTTTATTTAGTTGAAAACGGAAACATTATACGTTCAATACAAGGACAGAGAAATGCTTCGGTTAAATTCTGTAGTATTGTTTTTACTACAACAATTTTTCTATTATGTATACGGAGACTAACAACCAAAATTATAAACAAGCCATAAGTACACCGATCTAACTAATCTGAACAACCTGAAGTATTGATTCAAACTTTATATAAATAGGCAAATATAAATATTCGTGATATAAGTGTCCTACAAAAGTACTTCTTACCAGTAAAGGCCATTCTTTCCGGGCTATGTGCTTTCATCATGGAATGTAGTTTAGCAAGCCTCTGGATGACATCTGCGCTCGCGGGAATTTTACCTTTATTTAGAACCTATAATTTACAAATAATCCAAATAAGAAAATGTTAGGTTTACCGCTACGTCATGTATAACCATTCTGGTTAAGATTAAACATTTTTAGATTCTAATTCAAGATTTACCTCAACAAAAAGCGATGCAAGGTCAGCGCCCGAGTTCAGCTCTCCGTTGACAAGCAATTTTTCTGAACCTTCAAACATGACATCCGCACTTTGAGACCATTTCAGCTGCCGACTTAACCTGAAAATGAAAACATCTATGTTCCTATTACCCTGCTTAATTATTTGACGAAATATCACATGCACGATGTTAATAATATTATTCATCACGCGTGAACCCAAGACGTGACTAACAAAGATAAATCTTGTCTCTCGCGATAAATTCAATAATTCTTCACTTAAACAATAATATTCGACCATATATTTACATTAGCCTTTTAGATTTTTCTAAAGAGTGACAAAAATATCTTCATCTTCGTCTGATTGTAAATTCCGTTATACCAGAGATAGAATTTTGGTATAAATACACACAGTTTGGGAGCATACACTCTTCCTACTTTCTTGTAGATATAAACAACACGTTTTTCAATAATAGTTTATTAAAACAGAGCTTTACCTCCCACATTATTATGTATCAGTAGGCATAAAAATAGTGATATAAAATCTACGAAGCGAAAACTTATAATGAGTGAGCTAAATAGTTTGGAGTTCTTATTCGCCTAACGTGTTTCGGTTCAACATACGCACATACGCATACAAATGATATCTCTTCTGCAGTAAATTGCGATATATATAATTTTAGTACGTTACGAAATTTATAGTAAGTTGAATTTTATATATGGTTGTGAATTAAGTTAATGACACCGCCTTACTGAAGACAGCTATAAAAAGACAACAAGAAGGTTTGAAGAATGGAATAACTATAAAACTCACAGTAGACCCGCACACTGTTAGTCGTTGGTCTAAGAAATTAAAATTCACAATAACCTAAATGGCCGTTACCGTGGTTGCATAAAATTACAACTTGTGAGTGACTAGAAACAAGTTACTTTCATCAGTGTTATTATGTCATAATGTTGCCTATGACAGCTATAATGAACCGTCAGCCAACGGGTAAAAAATGGATCTCATCTCACCTGAAGTATAAGGTTCGATACATTTGATGAGCATGGTAGAAGTCACGGTCCTTTAAACATTGTTCCAATTTCACACGGACCCGCTCGAGGCCTTGCTCTCCGCGGGCCGCCATTTCACATGCACACAATTAGATAGAACGAGATTAGGCGTCCAGCTGTCCAGTGAATGGCACACTTTTGCTGATAAATCCACTCCCTTTTGAGTTTTGCCGTTTCTTCCGCAACAAGACAATAGCCGACTATCAACTCGCACACATCAGTCTTCAATTCTTCGTATTCGGATAAAAACATTCGACCAGAGCAGACGACAAGTGCAGTGGCGCAGACGTAACAGTCGTTTGTTTACGATGTCGCCTTGACTCGCTCCGCCATACTTGATTTACTCGGATTAGACATGGCGCCTTTTGCTTGAATCAACTGTACCGATTTCGCGTGTACTCGTTTGCGAGGGCAAACGGGATTCATATTATTCTCGTTGGTAACGGTGGTTAACCTGATAAGCGTTAGCATTTAATTGCACAGATACCTAACTGCAGTACCGGGCATAAAACTAAAAAAAAGTACTTCTTCGCATTTCGCGTATAGTCAACGACTAATATTTAATTGAATAGTGTAGAAGTGTCACGCATTTAAAAAACACATATCGTTCAACTACTTTGTGACACTTCCGAATATGAAGTACAAGAGAGGCTGGTCAAAGACTATTTATAACTAAAACTATTTGTAAGAGATAACCATATATATCACCAAATGATATATAAGAGATAACACTATTTTTAACTAAGTATTTTTAGAAAGATAACAATTTGGCGTCTAAAAAATCTATCATTGAGATAAGGTGTGAAACAGTGTTTTGAAATGATTATTCCGACTAAATAATGAACTAGGGGCGTTAACTAGAGTATTACTGGTAAATTCCTTGCCAAATTAATGATACTGCAGTGTGACTCTTTCCGTCTCTTTATTTTCAATCGAACCCGCACTATCATGGTATGTTGGCCCATTTATACAGCAATAAAAAATACCGCAAAAAGTCCAAAAAATGGGCAACCTGGTTCAATATATGGACCTGTCACGGTAATGAACCCTGGCTTATTAGATGACTCCTACTAAGAAAGGACCTTCGTGGAAAGGATAAAACTTCTTAATTTCTAAGATTTTTCCTCTCAGATATAATAGCAAATTTATTGTAGCAACTACCGTGATAAATTATTAGAGTATATTTTTCCAATGTAATGTTAATAAACTAAATATACTCCAACATATTTTACTAACATGTAGGTTCAAAGAGAGGTTTCGATTTAGTGTCTACCAAAATGCGAAGCTTTGGTCTTCTTATCTTTGTAAACATGTACGGATCAACTGCACTTTGGCTTGGTTAATCCTGGATAAAGCGAACTTTTCGGAGTAGTGAGGATATTAGAATTAGAAGGCCCTTATCTATCATGTGTGTGTGTTGAGAATTTTGAAATTATCTCGATTTCTTCATTTATTGCTATTTTAACTGATGCGTGCGTTTTTAACAGGTGAGCCTGAGTAGTGCGTTCAGCCCTCGGTGGTGCTGTGAAAACTAATTTCTGTTCAAACCCTAAAAACAAAGGGCGGTCTAGGTTCGAAACCGGGCGCAGATTCGATTCGTTTCGTGCTCGGAGCAAGCCTCTGAAGCCATGATTAACGGCAATGTAAAAAAAATAGTACTCAAAACAATTAGGGGTGAGGGTTCTGTAACATTGGTTAAGATTCGGTGCGATTTTGGATGCATCTCCCATAGAGTTTCTCACTGTGAAGTAATAAGCGAAAACATACCATTTTGTACTATTTATTTGGAAAGGTCGATATTAAGAATTCAGGTATATCTACCTTTGTATATATAAGATTCGGTCATATCCCATTGTGTCCAAAACTCGCACAAAAATTAGTGGCATCAAACAATTATTTTTGTTAAACCATATGATACTTCCAGATGTGTTAGGGTTTATAGAAGAAAATCATATTATTTTTTATATTTTCCCAGACATATTAGTTTCACTGTAGTAAATTGCCATCCGACGAAGTAACAGATAAAAGTACTAGAACTCATGAACAGACCTTCATTTACGGGTACGGTAATTTGGGGTTAACTTGCCAATCTCAATCAATTGCCAAGTAAATATGGACTTACTTTATAGATAATATCAGCTTACAATTCCTGTTTTCTGAGAGATTTAAGGTTACCGTTTTAAGTTCATTTTGCTGTTCTGTGGGCTTTGCGTAACATCTTTGTTAGCCTTATTTCGTTCGAGCCGTGTCGATACCGTTGACTGAATCCATCCTACGCCTTCTGAGCCTAAGTTATAATAAATTTAAAAATACCTCCCTTTAGAGGCTAATTAAGTATTCTTGTACTTATATTGCAAATATAATCGCAAGCTTTTTGCAATCGGAGCAATGCTGTATTTATTTTAGTCCCTTTACACTTCGCACACAATTTTTGGGTCGGCCGATATATGATTTGACAACTGATGAGCAGTCGAGGCCGAAAGCAGGAGTTCATCCTTGCTGTACTTAACCCTCATCCTGTATCCTATCTCATAAGTGTCTGTAAGGGTCATAAGTGTTGAGCAAACCCTGAATATGCTTTTATTCTGCTGTGACTATTTTTCAAGATATGAGCATCATCTTAAAAAACCCCAGCGATTCGTTTCTGTGAGCCTAATCGGTATATTACTGTAGATGGTCACGTTATTTAGCCTGAGTCTCTGTTGTAAAGCCGTAATAATAAAAGTACGTAGAAGACATAGCCTGAACTTCTGTTATTCATTGTGCTATAACGACCCTACAGATTAATTTTTACACGGTATTTTTATTAAATATTAAAGTCGAGCTTAGTTATTTTCTTACATGTCCCTGGCGGATAAGGTTTCTGTAGTCGCGCCTTTCTATTTAAAAACTATTTTTAACTGAATAAATGTGTTAATTTATTAAATAAAATTAATTCATTTTTTTATCGGCTTGTCTGCATGATCTTATGTGGTTGAATACTCAAGTTCAACTGCAGATAAAATAAAGGTGAAGAACTTTATTTAATCCTACACCTTTCTTAAATTAATCTTGTTTATAGGGGTACGTTTAACCGAGAAGGAATTTTAAAAAGTGATTAGCTAAGTTAATAACAACATTGTTCAAGGCGATTTGTCAACAGTATCTGAAATAACCTTAGATTCCGTGCCCAATCGAAACATGCATTGATGTTCTAAGAAAAAGTAAGTAATATTATTAAAAATCTGCTATAAATAAAAGCCACAGGTAAATTTTTTTAAAATATTGCTCAAAATGGTGTGACAACTAAACACTATTCATGTTCGGAAGACGAGGATTTAAATTTGTTTAAGCGCATAGTCTTTTATTCAATGGTTCCCCCTATTCTCTGTTTTGACGCTGTTTGGAGAAACAGAGAGACACATAAACAATTGTTCGAGAAATGGCATTAAGCAAATGAAGAAGCGTAACTGAATGTCAGTGGTGTCTATAATGTATGTATTATATTGGGATCAGTTGCTATTATCTGGCAACATTTGAGAACTTACCGTTAAACCACCTCTATGGATAGGAGAATATATAGACACTGTAATGTATGCATTGGGACATTTAAAAAAAAAGCGTTCCTGTATTTTATATGTGAGTACGAGCGTACATATAATAACATGGTGTCACTAGCGATCGCAAAATGTGTTACAACGTCATTATTATCTAGCCACTTTTTTGCATTACTCCACCGTTACACTGTCATTTCAGTTAATTGTCTTGCAAGTATACATAACTTAGATTTCTTATAGCCATCGCTATAACATCGCTACTACGGCCTTATAGACCATAAGTGTTCTTCGTGTCCTATTAAATGATGAAGAAACCAACAGCTAGGACTACTGGGGCAAATATAAGAAAAGTAACTAGTTATAGAATATTCATTTACTAATAAAGCGTAGGCTTTAACTTACAATCACAAACGACTGTGTGACGAAGGCAAGATCTCCATTTCACTTTCGGATTTTTAAAGCATTTTTAGACTTTTTGAGAGTTGGCAGAATATCAAACTCTGATCAAAATGAGAACAGAGGGTAAAATGTGCTATATTATGCCAAAACAAACAAAGTAAATAAATTCGTTAATTAACGTTTTTTCCCTCCCCCAGGTTCATTACTGCTACGCTGAAAGTGCGTTACCAGTACGTTAACTAAACCTATTTTGTGCGGCACGATGTTTCGTAAGGTAAGGGGCATAATATTGAGCTCATAACACATGAAAAGCTAGAAAGGTTTTATATATACAAAGAGAGAGCACTGTATCAGCGTCCGCAAAATATTGGTAAAAAACCATCAGCTTGATCAAAAAAAAAACGGAAATATCTATATAGAGGTAGGCACGAATCAAGGCGAGTTCAAATGATTTTTATCAAATGACAAATTGCCCGAAATCGATGGCTAAATTTCGAAATGTACGTCTTTTCTTAGCCATTTCGAATCGAAAAATGTTCCTAAAACAATTGTCTTGTAATTTCTAATGATTTAATAGAATTTTGAAATGGAACAGAAATAATGTGTTCGCAGAAGCCAAGATTGAGGTTGGGGATCACTGTCATGTGATACGAGCTGCGGTACGAACACCAAATATTATTGTCGTTGACAAACTCGACGACAACAAAAGACAATGAAAGAATATTACCTTAGAAGTAGGTAATTTGAATTGACGATAGATTACCTAAGCAGGCACACATTTACGAAGGTCAAAGGAGAAAGAATCTGCCTAGCATGAATACAAAGAGTCAGCTTTATCCAGTTATTAGACAACAATGTTGTCTTACTCCAGCGGCGGTTAATGGCAAAAGGGGTTAAGACATTTGCCTTTAATTAAGAATATATTTAATTATTGATAGCAATATTGAAATTAGAATTTCTACCGACGCCTCGTGAAATGGCTTGTAAGATCCTCTGACTACCTAGGAACTTAACCCGTGTAAGTCTCAATAAAGGCTAAATCTTTTCCAGGTGACAACAAGGCATATATTTTTTAAATAATCAAGCGCTATTATTGAACTTATATGTTCTATATAGGAACGATTACAAAAAATAATACATACCATGATGCGTTTGGCGTCTTTAATTATTAAAGGATTAACATATCATTTTCAGGTGGCCATTTTTGAGCAAACTACTAAGATGTCGCTCTAAAGACACGTACTCTCAGGACGTTCCGTCAAAGGATTTGTATTGACCTTTTTCCCTTCCCTAAGAAAAACAGTTGCGTGTTGCATGTATAGTGCGTTAACCCGTGTGATGAAATCGGAGAAATTTCCATGTCCTTTCTATAAAGCGCTGATCAAATCATAGCGTCTGATCAAATCATGGCGTATTAAAATTCGCTATCAAAACATAAATTAATTTTATTTTTTTCCGCGTTTCTTGTGTAATTACTCAATAAATTGTTTATAATCTCTCGCTATTTATTTCTCAATTGAGTCTTTTCTGCTTTTTGTTTGAACAGAAGCATGAACGAGCCAAGCCCGTAAGGATTTAATGCACATCCTATGTGTTTCCTAGATACAGGAACTAGTGCGTTTTAGCTGCACCATTTGCTTGCATCACAGCATACTTGGCTGTGTTGCTTTTTCTATACGGCCCCTTACTGCACTGAGTGGATCTGACATTGCCTATATTCCTAACGAACGGACCTTTTTAAAGAGAAAATATAAAAAAAAATATCAAATAAAATAAGGGAATATTTTTTAGCTACAACTTCACAAATGGTATCCTGAAGCGTACAGCTCTAAAAAACCATTGTACACCAAAGCGCATATTAAAGACTACATTGATTTGCTGCTTACGCAATTTCACATCACGGCTTGCAAAAACATTTTATATATCCGTGACGATCTGTCATGAATAGGAAACGACGAAACCTGCCATCGATTTAACTATTCTAAACCTGAGAGAGGTATTTGCTGGTTGCCCTTGGAAACTGTAATCTCCTTTGAAGTTAGTGGCTTTGCAGATTCTGATTTGAAGCAATTCCCTACGTCCTTTTCATCCATACTGAGTCCAATTAAACGTATTACTCTGCATAAGACTACAACTAGCTGGTGAATTGATTTTCTGCTTAGCTAGAACTAACAGTTTGCTGAGGTGACCAATATTCAACGATAAAGAATCTGTCCTGCCTAAGTGCTACACAAGGTAGGTCTGTCTTCATAACTAACAAGTGACATCTGCACGCCCCTATAAGCGCGCTTAGTAAAGCAAACAGGCTAACCTTTTTTGTTGCACTATTCTGTTTTGCCCTATTGTATACAAGCATTACATAGGAAAGTAACCGCCAAAGAAAGGCCAAGCTTTTTGTTGACGCTGTTATCATGCATTGTTGGGCCATTTCGGCAAAACTCACAAAGTATGTATGATATATCATATAGATATATATGATAACCACAATTATTCTTAAATTCAATTTTACGCCCATTGTACATAGTTCGAAAAAAACAGCCTTTTAATATGAACTGTTCACATATTATCAACAGTTGTTGAAGAAATTTTGAAGATTTGGTTAATTCAAATAGTCTCAGCTTTAGTAATGCAAATAGATCGATAGATTAAATAGATAAAAAAAAATCAGCTTCGCGAATCTATCGCACAGGAGCGCGACGGATGGACAAATAGGCACAGTATTTTAGAGTAAGGATAGATTTAAAAACAATAACGATTTGTTTTTAAGGAGATGAAATCTCCAATTACGTCACGTGTTTAGATTTTGTAGTAAGGAAAATGATTGCCGTACCCGATAATATTAACATTTTCAAGTCTTTCTTTCAAGACTTTCTTGTTTTTTGTTGGTTACGAATGGAACAGGTTTTCAGATTATAGCAAAATTCTTCTTCACAGTCAACACTTGGTTATACTACGACAAACTTAAATATTCACGCAATATCTAGTTAATCAGTCATGACTAAGACAGACATACTACAACTCAACGCTCCAAGTCTTGCGGACAACAAACGGCTTCTCCTGTATAAGAAAGCTCTTTGAATTCTCTTTTCTGCTGATTTTCTATAATCGACGACCTTACAAGCTTACGTACTCTTTTCTGAGAGACCAAAGCAGGTAGGTTCATAATGTTGAACTTCCTGGTTAAGGCAAATTTGCTGAAGTTTGTTCTTCAAGGATCCGATAATCTGGATAGCGCGTATTGTCGACGTCCAAACAGCCTCTTCGATATCGGCTGTCCTTGCAATACACGGTTATAATAAAGTTCACCCAATTAATAGCGATCTAATTCTCAGAAGTAGCCCACTGTCACGGTTAGTGAGCTCATGTGTTGTTTATTAAATATTACATTTGCGATGGTATATCTAAATTCATGGCGAAGTTATATTGAAGACTCGACAAGCTGAGACAAGTTACTACTGAGTATCAAGAAAAAATAAGACCTGGAATAGGCAATCAACATCGTAACCACCAACTCATTATAACTCATAGAATGATGCACTTAATAATTCTCAATTAGTGATTTCCTTAATGTTGAGCAGAAAGATGGACGAAGAACAGAACAAACATTGTGAAGACTTATACAGATAAGGGTGTCTCAACTAGACTACCTTTTAGTTAGGCGTCTTTTTATATTCATTTTTGCGCGAATAATTTTAGTGACTCATGCAAAAGTAAAACTATGGAGATGAACATTTTCTTAATGAACATAAATCTAGATGAAACGCCTCATTACTAATGTACTAATAGTAAATTCATAGCGTAATTAAGATCTGTATTTATTTACGAAATTTTGGCTTGTTTTTTACTTATCTACAAATTCCTTGGTCTTTGTTTTAACGTGGTATCAATCGGCAGCACCTTATCTTAACAATCAAAGGCTGAATAATTTGATAATCACGGTCATTGGGCACACCTTCAGTATCGAAATATCACGCAAATTTAAAAGAAGCCAGAAATGACAATTTTAAATACGTTTACATTCATAGATGGAGCAGCCTAAATAGAAGTTTTAAGTGGCAGAGAAATTTAAGAAGGATCATTAAAGAGATATGTACATACTACTCTATTAGAACAATGGTTTTCATAGCGTATATTTTGTTGTCAACTTTTAGCGGGCCGAAGTTTGCAAAATAAGGAAACATGGATTGAAGTGATGTTCAGTTGTCAATCAATCGGCATAAGAACAATCTGTCGCTCTTAAAAATAGCCACGATGTTTTTATTCTGAAACAAATATTTAAATAGTATACAATAGTGGATGTCCCCCTACTATCGAACTGGCTTGTGACGGAATTTCGAATGTAGAGGACCTTCCGATTAACGTAGAACTTGTCGCATATACTGACCATCTCCCAACTGCCATGACGTTTAGAACACTACATTATCTAAGACAGGCCAAATAACACCCTTGCCAAAATTGCTTTACAGATTAACTACAAGGATCTGGCGGTGTATCCATTCAAAAGCAAAGCCATTCTCCTAATAAGCAAGGAAAAAGCCGCAATATTGTCCTATTTTTTAACGCAGAGCACAAATATGTAGTTCACATTGCCAGATACCTTGGAGTAATGCTGGGCAAAGGAGTCAGAGACATGGATCACGTCAGCTAAATGAATGCCAAACATCTGCGACCGCTTTAGTACTCGCAGACACCGTTCCGTAGGCCTTTATGGTAACCTAAAAGTCGACGATCAAAGAGAGAAGGAAGCCTCCACGATGGTTCAATGGAAAAATGGAACAAGATCTTAAGCGGACACCCATCTGCGACGGTAAGAAGTATCATCCCTTTTATCACCATAAGGACTGACAGCCCAGAGGGCCATAGGACAGAAACATTTTAAAACTTGCCTGCATCGCGAATAGACTGCACCGTTTTCTTTTTGCATGCACTGTGACCGTGGCGAAAAGAACTACCTTACGCACACGCTAGCACACTGGCTGGCGTTAGGCGCTGTTAGCAGATTTATCAATAAGAAAGTGCAGCAGGAGTTCAGGGAATTTTCAGTTCATAGCGGGCACGAGAACAATGGGAACTACTACTAAAGAATTCCTAAAAAGAAGATTAAGGTAAAAAACTAACGGCTAATCAGACCTGTTAGAACGGGGGTAGTTAAAGACGTAACAAATATCCCGGGTTCACAGAGAGCATATCAAATGCAGGCTCGTCTCGCGAAGTAGGGAACTGGACTAAGAAAATCCCGATCCACTAGTCTGATGGTTCCAGCCGTTACCTCTAGTACTATATTAATACAAATAAATGACGATTCAGAACGGTTTCAAGTGAAAAATAAGAGGAATTGTAAACTACAGTATAATGGCATCGGCAAAAACAAGTGTGACCGCAAGCATCGAGTTCTAGAATTGGCTTGCATGTTCAGTGATGCTGTCCAATCGTATATAAAGCCCCTTAAAAAATAAACGTCGCTCTCATATTATCAAAAGCTGAACGCTCTCCAAGGCAGTGGAAAGCGCCGTCCTTTTTTCTTAACATACGCCTATGTTGTCATAGTCAGTTTTCTCACTAGACACAGTTCTAAATAATGTGATATGTTTTTTGTATTTTCCTGACGATGTTCTCATTCCAATGAGCCAAAAGCGAATTTACAAGGACGATTCCTATATCGTCTGTCCCCTCTGGGCACTATAGGTATTGCTAGCCAAGTCTTAGGCAATAGTTGATGTCTGCGGACTCAATAAGGCAGTCGGAGTAACCTCAGGCTAACTGAAAATGTTTTCCTGCCAAATGACACGATATCGTGGCGCTTTAGAGGTACAGGCCAACGCCTGTTTTAAAAGTTTATATCGGATACATTTTGCAAGCTTGCAGAATGAAAGTTTGGCTATATAAAAAGATCCTAGATCCATAGTAAATGTGGATAGGTGAAAATTACACACACCAGCTAAACAACTGAGTTTGAATCAATGTAATTTCTACCCTCATTTAGAAAAGGGCCTTCATGGCGTGCATAAAGCTAGTGAAGATCCTTAGAACTTTCTAGGTCTTTACAGGGCGGAAATGGCAGAGCTAGCAATTTCACGGTTCACTTTCATTATGACCTAATGTGTCTGGTAACGGCGACATTCGCAATCAGTTGTAACGCGACGATGACGTTGTGATAAGCGCTTTGTGTCTCTTGGGATGGTTTTTAGTGACGCAAACGATCTAACAATAAAGATGATTTCATTTGCTGCTGCAGAACAAACTAGCGAAACGAATCCTGTCATTATAAGAGGGAAGTGCCTGCGAAAAAAAACTTACGAGAGATAACATTTCGTTTGGAGTTAACGTAATTTTGTTTAATTAGTTCTCACTGTAACAGCGTTTAAACTTACCTTTACTCTGCAGCCACAGTTTACATATATAGATAACCACAGGCAGAACGACGCTGGATTATATCAAGTCGGAAGTATGAATGGTGTCACTTCAAGCTCAAAAAGAAAAGTGTTTTTCTTTAGCCGCCCCCAGGCTTCGTGACAAAGTACATGGATGCCTCAAGGATATTTCTCGCATCTGTGATAGTCCGTATAGTGGTTAGAGCAACGTCTAGCTTGTTTCTATTTTTACTACGGAAGCCTGTATATCATTAATTGAATTCCACGTAGATTTCCGTCTTTTAAGAGCGTTTCAACTAGGGCTAAAGAGTTTCATTCTGTTTATTCATAATGCAAACATGTATGCTTATTATATACGTCTTAATGAGCAGTAGACCTTTTATGACTAATGATTTTTCATACTGCTACAAATGGTAAATTTTTGAGTATTACGGGCACACTTCGGCGTTTACTAAAACATTTTCGTTAAATTGTACGTTGTATAAAGTGGAATTCGATGTAATTTTTTTTTATTTATTTATTTATCTATTACGCATAATAGTATAAAACCTGTATACACATTTCTAGCTACCTACATATCGCCATGTGCTATACCATAATTTCGTACCTTGTAATTTTAACTTGATCTGTCCATATACACGCCCAGGTTTGGCCTATTCCTCATTTATTTTGCTTGGTTGACTCATTCCAACTCTACTAAACACATGCATGCATCAAAATATTGCCAACCGCCAAAAAGCGAAAAAAAAATCGTTAAAAATTTCTGAAAAATATAGAAAAAAATAGGTGTTGCCATTTTCAGAGAGTTTTTCGACGCTCTACGTGTTTGCCTTCAAGAGGCCATAAGGAACCTGAGGATATCCGTTTCATCGACTTCGCTCGTCTTCGTGTTCTACCTTGAATGTTCCGCTATGAAGAAGATAAACCAAATTTAAGCTCAGCATAAGAATATATGGTTCTCAGTGTTAACCGATCAGAGTAAGCCGCACACTATACCGCCTTGGAGCTTTGTCAGAGTAACTGGGGCACAGAAAAAGATGTGCTAATATGAAACAGGATGGTAATGAGAGTGAAGGAGTATAGGGAAATCCTTATGAGCTGATGAGAGGTACTGCATTGAAACTCAATTTTACATAAGCACACGGAATATACCAACAAAACATCACAGAAACTGAACGCCGTATACCTAAATATATTTCGAAGTTCGAAATAACATAACCTGTGTTGTAATGATGCCTACTCTCGTAATAGTGCTATAAAAAAAAAATTGTTGAACGACTACATAGGCTAATAACGGTAATCTTTTTCTACTAGAGTAATGAATTCCGTACCTGGTCTGCGTAGCGTCTCTCCTATATTGCGCTTTATTATGGACCTAGTTCTAATTTTACAATATTTGGGTACACGATTTGTCTTTTCGCAGTCATGAAACTCTAAGAGATACGTGTTTTGTGCAAAAAAAAATAACATTAAGGGTTTCTGGGTGTGTCTCAGACGCAGTAGACGAATATCCACGCGTGATGTATTCCTAGAGGCACTAACGCTGTGCGACACCTTTAGGCTGCGTTCACGACGAATGCATTTTTAAAGTACAATAACTACGGCACGGAAAATTGATTATTTTTATTTCCCTCCATCTAGACCAGAACCTTGGCAGATGTGATAAATATTTTGTAAAACCTACATAATCGCGATAGAGTTCAATCCGCCGTAAAAACGGCATGTAGAATGTAGAAAAACGGAACAAGCATTTTTGAAGGTTTACATTCCACTGAACATTATAATAGGCATACTATTACACCTAATACCAATATTAGAAGCCCGTTTGCCTTTTAAACCCGCTTAGTAGACTCAAATTTTCTGCAGGGTAAAAAGTTCGATTGTGCTGTTCACGATTATGGAGCTTTACGTAACTTAACGTTAGCGCCCCTTGGTTCTGTATCAGCTTACGCCAAATGATCGACCTACCGCTTCACACAGTAGCTAATAGTCTACGTTAATTTAAAAATTTCAAACTTTATTAGATAATATATAGTGACGTTCTTGTACATAGTTAGATATTATTATTATAGCTGGAAACAATAGGTTCCAAAGATCCATTACAGAATGAAAACTCTAAACGACACAAGTGTATCATAAAATTAAAGATCACACAGCTTAAATTGAGATGTTAGGTCTTTGAAGATGATTGATTGGCATAGAAAAATTACCAGCTTAACACAAAATTACCATCTACATTTAAAGTTGTATAGGGCCGATAAATACTAATGGCCCTTTACTGTATCGACAAAATGATTGTTTTGAATTAAACGGGTTGTTGGTTGGGTGCAAATATGAATGAAAGTAATCAATTAAGGAAGACTCCCATTATAAAATCGAATATATATAAAAAATATATATTCGATTTTTCGTGTTGTAACATTTATATTAATAGACAACCGGTTCCTTTTGCTCAACTTAGAGATGTAATGATGATAATAATAGTAATATAGTCTTCATCGTAAATATCTTTTATTACCCTATTTTACAGTTGTTGTCTATAGCAGGATTTTGGCAAAAGAAAATTCCGAGCACCGGAACAACAAGCTATGCTTTATATAGGCATAAATTGCGAGAGCGATTAAGCTATCTGTCTCACGCGATCAAGCAAAAGCTTGCAATATGTTTGACGAAATGCTATAAAGACAGTTGGTGTTTAGTAGATACGTAAGAATACCGATCAAATTCGATCGAATATACACCAACTAATACCTCTATTTTGATCTTTGGATTAAAGCACACTTATAGAAAAGTATAAACATGAAAAGCGTAACAACATTGCAAAATGGTACAGCTAGAAAATGATCATGAACAAGAAAATGTACATCTTGTTGTTGGGATACGGAACACCACAGACTAATTCTCGAAGGTTGTCTATGACACCTCAACCTATGCGGGTGAATACCCTTAAATATTCATCACTTGTCACTATTTACCGACCTACTGACATTGTCTTTAAAAGAAGTTTATGTCAAAATAAATGTAATAATGACGTCCGTTACTGAAACAAATAATCATATATATAGTAAGAAAAATCCGTCTGGACCTGCGCACCAGTTCTAGGTAACTATAGCCCTTTACGGAACTGCAACTGCTGGCAATACCCGACAGCTTGGCTTTCTCTTTTCATCGCAACTCCCGATCTATAGGGTCGACGTTTATATGTCAGACAAATGAGTCGTACCAAAGTCCTACGTTCTGTTATCACCCCACGCGAACACGATTTTTTGGTAAAGAAACATCGATATAAACCAAACGGAACGAATTTCACGTTTGCTCTCCTCATCCACTAAACCATTTCAGGCGCATCTTGGCCTTCCAGTAGGTCAATCGTAGTATTTTGTATATGTAAAATATGTCCTTGTATTTTATCTTTGAAGGTTCATATAGAATAGAAAAAAATGATGACAGATTATTATACGAATCCATTGTGAATTGATAGAAAATTTGAAAAAAAAATCATATGAACTGTGCATATATTACACAGTAGTTTCAACAATGGCCATTTCTATAAGAATGGCACTCGTCAAGGGTCGGAATAGCGCTATATGCTCTATACTCAGACGATTCTTTATTGCGTAGTTTAGCCGTCCCGCTTGTTCAGTATCGTGAACGCTAGGCGAGACAAACTTTGTATGTGCAAAAAAAATAATTCGATTGATCCTTCAGTTACCACTTACTTATCGTATACCTGCCAAAAAGAAGTGGTTCGAAATTGGAAGAATACCTGCGAGCGACCATTGCTTATATCATTAGTATTATTATATAACATATTATATAACATTGGTGGAATGGCATATAGGATTACTACAAGGTATTTCAGATGGAACTGTACCAAGCTATATTAAACTAGTGACCAAAACTGGATGTTTACATTATTGACAGTTTTTTAGTCGGATTTCGCTCGATATAGGTTGCGGTTGTATACGGTTGCTAAATTTTCTGCAACAACAACAAAATAAGCTGGCACCATGATGTGCCTTAATACGAATTTTTCCTATTTTCTCACATAGCAAGACCCTTCATATGAATAGGAAACTTTTATATTTTTTACAATATCTACATTAAAGTGTTGAATTATATTAAATTGAAAAATCGTTTCATACATTGTAATAGTATGCTATTGTAGTATGTCCATCCAATACGTTCAAGTATAAATATGTGCCTAACCAACAAACTGTTATTGTTATTATTTAAACGAAGAGTTCGAATTGGTTACACTTACTGGTTACACCTATCGTTAAGCAATAAGAATGAGCGTTTAAATTAAATTGAAAATTGCAAGTTTTAAATAAAATTGTTACATAAAATATTGTTATCCCATGAAAAGGACGTCATTAACACGTAAATTCTTGATCAAGTCAGTGAGCTGAATTCTGTGAGGTTTACATAGTAATAAAATTGCAGCCAGATACCTATATTTTATATATTGTCTATAGATTTCCTACGATTAGGAAGACTGCTGCCAGTTACCACGACGGCTGCGAGCAACAGCGGATGACGGCATCCGACCGGAGTTCTTAAATGAAGCGTCCTCCTTTCCGTCGGGTATCCTTTCCCCATCAATACGAAGGCTCCTGAAGCCATAGAATTCGACCGTAAGTAACTGGTCTTCAAGCAGGAATCGCAAAAACGGGTCTAGCCAAATTTACCTACAACAGAGCTATTTTCAACCAGTGTGTAGATCACACCAGTCGCGCTTGCGGTGCTTGTGTTCGTTCTGTATTTCGACAATGTGATAAGCAGAAAAAATTCTGTGTGAAGCCGACCTGAATTCGAAACAAGCGCTGCTTCTTTGCGTTCACGATTGAAAAGATTTTCCGTTACTGTTATAGACCAAGATATAGGGGCTCCATAAATATAGAGCTGTCCTACAGACGCTCTTCATGCTTACGGACGAGGCAGCGAATAACGGTGGTAAAATCTGGCAAGACGTATCATCGTTGAGGCATTCATAGAAGATTATATCGTATAGCTTTAAAGCCATGTATGGTATCTGACTAGTTTGAGTACTAACAAAGTTATTCTGCAAAGTGTCAGACTGTCGTGAGGTGAAGAGTGGATTACGTAAATATTCAGAATACGCAACATACATATAGTATCAAATAAGAACGAAGACCAAATTCAGTGGATGTATATCGTTGTCGTGCATCAAACGTCATTGCATTTAAAGAGAATGTTCATATTATGATTATTACTTCCGATCATCATTTTTGTGTGAATGCAATTCACGAACAATGCATCCCGTTCTATGTAAAGCCCAGAATGGACTGGTAAGTTATCAACGCTAAGCTTAACGCTAGAGGCTCACTTCCGGATTATTAAAATATCTAACTTAGGGATAACCGTCTTGTATGTAGCAATCTTTCTAAAACCTTTTGGATTTAAGAAAGCCCATTGCTAGCCCGCCGCTGTATATAAATAGTTTTGTCGTTTTAGAGCAATTAAGCGAGCATCATACAAGTTTCTCATCCACCGTATCTCCTTCATTTATAGTTAGCAGAAAAATAAACGACGACTTACACTTATTGTACACTGTAATAATTACACTCTTTACTAACTCGCTTAGTCCAGCTACACTCCATTAACTTACAGGGTCTTACCAGACGAACGGGGGCGTTTGGCGCGTGTTATTTTCTCTTATAGGGTAAACTACGATCTTATGTCATAAGGGATTGATATTATCTTTCTTGCCTAAAACGAGTATATCTGCCTTTATCCTAAAAGAGCAGGTGCGGGTTCATAAGCTATCGCCTATAGAAAGAAAAGTGTTCTTAATTAGCGACGGATTTACATCTAGTCATCAAAAATGGCGCCTAAAAAAGGCGCCAACATGTAAAAAATCGGTGTAGAACGAGAAATAAAGATGACACAAAGCGAACAGTTCACACATTAATTACTATTTAAAAGCCAAAATTAGCTTTTTTTTTTTTTATTAGGATGAGTAAACAAAAATCCTTAATTACATTTTAGAGATTTTTACAGCTTAATTTCGTATAAATTACAACGAACAGTGATCCTCGACAATTATAACTAAACAACGCTTTGTCAGCTAGAACTATAAAAGAAAAAAGCATAAATATATGTATATATATTTTCATAAAGCAATGAGCTTTTATATTGGTAGGGTATGCAAGTATATATCCAAGTTGATATTACTATTGCAATGCTGATGATACCTTGGCAAAGAAGAATGATCCAAAGTCGCTGGCACGTGCCTTGGGCTCCAAAATTTGATCAGTGAGAAAACGACGCTTATGATGGCCTCGAATCTCTAATTCCTGACTCAACTGTCTCTGCAGAAGCAAGACCCGTTCGTGGTCTTTCCTCGTGCCTCACATTATCAGCGAGCGAGTCAGTCCCTTGACCTTTAAATCAATATCCTCAGTGTTATCTTCATCAACAAGACGTGTCGTCCGATATTTGAAATATTACACTATCGTCTCGGTAAACTTGAAATAAACACTATTCTAAGCTACAGCGATCACCCTTTGCAAACCGCGAACGCTGCTGTGCTTATCGCTCGACGTCTGTTTAACCGACGCAAAAAAGGAGTGTGAGATGAAATATAAACATTTGGCATGTCCTACACCATTGCCTTCCTGACTCTTTCCTCGATATGGGCTTTTCTTCGCAACTCTTTCTTCTTTGGATTTCCCGTACGCATAACAATCATTATACAACCATTATACAAAACGTGTAGAATCTCGTTTTTCTTCATGCAAGCCTTGAACAGGCCGTTGCAGCAATGGGCAAACACCATCGGCATCTAGATTCTGTCTGGTCTGAATGCGTTCTGGCTCGATCATTCGAGATTTTCAAACAGCTGGCATGAGTTTTTGCAAGGCAGTTCGACTGGAATCGTATTTTTAAGCTCAAGGATCTCTCTGCAGTGGTTTTGGAAGACTTCTGATTTAACCGAGCAAATTTGATCTTGTGGGTCTACAACGTTGAAGCTCAACATAACGTTTCGCAGAGTTCCTCCTAAGATTTTAGGCTCTCGTTCCTTTTCTAATAAATTTCACATTCTTGAGGCGAGACTTATAGGATGTCGATCTTTTTTCGCCACAAACGGTTCGACGTGTTGTTGATTTTTCCTTTACCCCTTCCCGAAGGTGAAATGTGCTGTGGAACATCTTAGGTTCTACCATGTCCGACTAGTTGAGGCTATTTTAGGATTTTCAGGCTCTACCCCCAAAAAGCTTGTTAGCGCTCAACTGTCTGCCTTCGAGTTATCGTTTCTGAAGCGGTGTATCCTTGTAAACATAATGCGATTTTCATCTTGATAGCAACATAATATTCACTAGGAGAAAAATTTTCTATATAGCACATTCTCCTTGCCGTGGCTGGAAATCTCATGAATTCTAAGACGCTCGGCACTTCTGAGTCAGTGACAGTCTACAAATTAAATGATCCCAAAATTTCTTGACGATTATTCGGCCAAAATTTCGTCTCTAACTTTTGGACTATTTATGAGAATCATTGGCGTCCGACCGCTTCCAGATGGCGTAGTAAGCTTTGTTACAGGTGATCGTACATACGTTGCAATTATGCTAACCCCTAATCCGTCACCCTTAATTACTACGTAATTCTCTTCCGTATGTAATTACGTTATCGTAGCTAGGCTATAGCTGCAGAAAACAGTAATGTCACCGCGTGATAAACAGCGCTGCAGAGGTTGGCCGGGCTATATGCGGCGTAGAAGTTCAAAAGTGTAATACAGTTTGAATCTCTGTCGATACTAAAACATCATCGATTTATTGGACGGCGGTAGCAGGTGATGCAAGTACAAACAGCGAAGTGCTTTTGCAGTTACTTTACACTATAGGGATGTTTGTTTAGGGTTTCTTCCGTCTGGGTGTTCGTTCCTTGGAGAACTTCTACGATAGACTGTTCTGTTCTTTTGTTCTTTGCTGACTTCGAAGCCTGTGGAGCAACACCGGTCGCATCGCTCAGGTATCTTTTTTTAGGTAGGTTTTTATTTTATTTAGGAATAGGTTTTTAACTTTTGTTGACATTCAACTCCAATGTCGAGGTGGAGCTAGATTTTTCCGTTAAGTGTCCAATTATTGGTTTGGCGGAGAGACGAGGCAGGTCGGCTACTTCTTTTAAGTTACCTGTTTTTCTCTACACCACACTGAACATTTGACAGAGATCCTCAGTCGCAGCATTTGTGAATGGTGACAAAGTAATCTAATTGATATTCATTAGGGCCTTGAATGCTTTATAAACAACTTGATCAGTCTATATATATATATATATATATATATACACGTTTAAAAAATGCTTATGTTGTTTATTTTTCTTGCCAATAGGCTTAACGAAGTGAATTTTTTCATTCGTGATATCTAGTAATAACTGACCAGCCCGCTCTTGTATGTGGCTTACAGATTTCTGTCTCATATAAAGCCTTGCTGTCATCCTATCTTCCATGGCTCGTTTTTGTGATTTAGAATTCGACATTGGTCGTTTGAACAACCAATTTGTTAGAATTACAGTATCTACTTGTGTTTTTCGTGACGAGTACTCAAGCGATTCAAGTTGTTTTCATAGCGAAACTTTAGTAATCGTTGTGTTTCACGATGGAGCCAGTAATACACTTGAACGATTATACAATTTTTGTAGCTGTCAAGGGTCTCGAAATATTTACCATCTTCGTTTGTCTGACGGCAGACGGCGGATATACTTAGTAAACTCATTAGGCACTTGTTGAAATTTAAAGTTTGCTCAGTAATAAAATCATAGTGATCTATATGATCAGCGGCGTTTAAAACACGTGCCGCTGTCATTTTCACTATCACTACTTGACAAGTAGATCTTTCGGAGGATGTAAAGAATCAAAATTATTGTGACTGGTATCGTGAGAAATTGCGTTATTTAACCCAACCGTTAGCTACTAGAATTTCAATGGTCACTGTTAAGGGTTAGCTAAGGTGAAAAAGGGGTCCGACTAGAAAGTGTACAAAAGTTCAGATGCGTCGCACATCGTACACAGATCCAATATGCGGACTCTACGACAACATGACAATGGCACATATTCAAATAGACATCTGTAACATACCATATACCATGTGCCCAGGCAGAAGTGCCTTAAAAGTGACGAATGTTGTAGCTTGCCAAGGATACCGACCACTCAAGGGAAACGAAGTGTACGCCCTCTAGCTGTCTTTCGCGAAAATGTCTGTGTGATATTGGAGAATTAATATCGCTGGCTTTAAATATTTACAGGTTGCAGTTTTGCAAGAGTTCCGTGCCTATTGGATTTCCCTACTTGTGCTAATAGTCTTGGCACAACAGCTGCCTCACCTGTCAGCCGTCCTACAGGTTAGCTCGGTCCAACACAAACATATAGCATTATTTCCACATTTTCGCGCTGGGTAGTGAAATAGAAGCAGCGTGTATCATTCCATCGGTACGAAGCACTAAACTCATTTGAGACAGCTGCTTTAACTAACATTTAATTTTAACGAATATCAACAATCGCCGACTGATCCCGCCAGTATCAGCATCGGAAGCTATTAACTTATTCAAAACGCTTAAGAAGTAATTTAACTTCATCGCACGTATTTTATTGGCGATGTACTACTTACAGTCATTATAAAAACAACGCATTTTTCAGTCGTGTCTAGGAAAAGTAATTCTCAATGGCACTATCGGATTTATTGATCTTAGCCATTGTAAATAGATATATACTTTCTTTTATAAATTAATATCGATACTTATTGGTATTACTGTGTAGGTTCATATTCGTAAAAGATACAGAGCATGTGTGCATTTTGTAACCTATAGAAATAATACGCAACACCATGGACGTTTTGGAGGATCACATATTACTTAGGTAGTAGTGCACAAAACAAACGGTTGATTTTCTGTATGTATACCTCCTTGCAAATAAAAATAAGCAATTTATTATTACTCGGATAGCCAACTAATAAACTGATCTACAGCAATAAGACTTAACCTTTAGAAAAATCTAATTGTTCCATGAATGCGGGAGTGGACGACCCGACGGACGTGGCGGTCGATCAGATATGTATATAGCGCTGCCTGAATTCAGTATCAGTCAAGAAAGTGTGACAGCCAATAACCGCGCGTCGCTTTTGTTGATATTGTTTTTCCGCTTGGCAATTGATGAACAGTATAGAAGTGTTCATCAAGGCTCGGACACGATAATCGACAGACCGTTTTCAGGACTAACGACATGGGAATTGACACGGAATAGGATCGTCGATGTGTCTACTTATAGGTGATTTAGAACAACAGATTTAGCATATTTTAGCCATTGTTATAACTGCTGTTAGGTTAACAAATTTAATTAATTAACGCAATCCATACGAATGACTCTGTATTCGATCAGGCGGCTGGATTTGGAGGTGCTCTTATAGTAGCAGCCGTTATATCTGGATGGCTTGCAACAGAGCTGTTCCTTAGAGGGCCTCGTATAAAATCGAAGGGGAAGGCCGTCCTTATTACAGGTATTGCATTATTTTCTCTAATATGTCACTTGGTTCATTTATCGAATTTTTCATTCGTTTTTGTCGATTTAATTTAAAAGCTAACATTTTTTAATATGCGTATATATATGCAACCCTTTAGCCTGATATTTGCTTTTCAAACACGGACATGCTGTCTATGCTAGTTACAAGATCTTTTTCTAACCAAAAAATAAAAAACCTTTAAAAGCTTCAGGATTACAATCATTTTGTGGAAGCACATTAAATTTATAAAGCGTAGTGAATCACTTCAGTGGTATGTGTATATGTCTCTCAATGAAATACCTAACATTCGAGTTGAGATCCTTTTTTGTTCGACAACTCTATTTCAATGGCTCTGATCGCGTGCGTCATAAAATTCTACCTGGTCCCTGCTTTTTGTGGCGGTCGGTATGTTCGATGAAATATGAATTAGTTTGCGGTTATGGCTTTTTGCCGGTATCAAAGAATAGCACGAAAAATTAAGATGTCTACTACTTGTACGGCGCAAACTCTACATTAAGGGGATATTGGTTTATCTGACAATTATTCTTCTTCCAAAAAGAGTCTCGAAGACTCAAGGTAATCATTATAAAATTCGAAAAATTGAGTGAATGCGTCATTTAGGTCCAATATGTTATTTTTGAACTTAGCAAATTACCCTAGAGCAGTACTCTCAGTTAGGAAGTGTTTGCCAAATACGCTACATCTATCGCGGGTCTTTTTGACTTCATACGAAGAGTCGGGTACACGCCATACGTTTCCGCACCGCTACTCCTTCTTAGCGAAAGCCCATGATAACCTTGTTTAACAAAGACAGTTTTTTAACATTGGATGTGGTATCTCGCAAGCCTGCTTATTTCTAAATGATCTCTCAACGTGGCTCGTGCAGGAACTCTTTTGCGAGCTCTCTATACGTGACCAGGCGGCTCTTTAGCATGAAGTATATTTTTTTATTATTTGATCCGTCTTAATTATGATCGATCGTCTAGAATAAAGGTTCTTTTTTTTTTTTTTATAAAACTTCGATACTATTTTTGCGGACTTGACGTCATGTCTACCATAGAACATAACATATAGTTTTTAATGCTTCATTTTCGTTATAAAAAAAAAAAAACTAAATATGGTCGCAAATCGTTCACGTTAGAGTGCTTGCGAAACACAATAATCTAAAATTTGGCTTTTGAATAGCTAACAGGGAAGCAAAGTTTAGTTACGAATCAGACTTTAGCTTTTGCCAATACATTTTAAAGCCAATAATATGTGTGCCTATAAGAAATATATACATATGTTCATTAACCTAATCAGATCGGCTGTCGAGTAGATGTTGCTGATATTGAAACAGCGGTTTTAAGCTTTTTCAACCTCATATGTACAGGGTGAGACATTAAAGTTCTAGTAAACTCGGCCAGCTGTTCGTCGTAGCGGGCATCCATTCATCCGCTATTTTCGGTACCAAAAAGGCAACTTCCTTTTAGGACAAAACAATAAGCTCGTCATAGCGAAAACAATGCGTCGTATTTGAAATTTAAAGGAAAACCAGTTTTTCTCAAGCATTTCAAGTTCTTGGCAATTCTGAGTCCCACATTTTAGGATTTTGGGCCCGCTATCACCCTAAAATTTACAAAGTGTGTAGTATATTTGAGCCAAGTTTTAACGAGTCTACGCTTATGAATGTTTAATATTTATGCGCACTTTATATTAAAAAGCTATTCGCGGACTGAAAAAATAATACTTTGAGCATTACTGGTTAATATTTTGGGTCCCAGATAGAAGCTGTAATACCTTTGAATGCTAGTCATATTGAAGAAACGTAATTATCAGGAATGACACTTATAGCATAGGCGAACTAAGTTATCTGGTCTTCGACATCTTCGAACAACTCAAAAGAAGGACTTGTTACATTTAGCAACTTAATAAAATGCCATATAAATTTTATTCGAGTTGTTGGCCAGTACATTGTAATAGTGGTTGTAATTCTACAATGTCGTATATATAAATTATGCTTAATCTATTATTGTTATATTACGTCATCAACAGGATGTGATACAGGTTTCGGACATCGGCTGGCTATGCGTCTTGCGATAAGAGAAGATTTTCAGGTGAGCTTCACTTAAAAGAAGCTTTCGAAGGAGGTAACAACGCACTGCTAGAAAAATACGGATCGTTTAAGTACCTTCTAACGGATTCTCTTAAGTAGAGTAAGATTTAGAAAGTTATACTACAAATGACCCAAAGAACAAGCTGCAAACCTTATACTTAATCCCCAGTCAATGAAACATAGTCGTACAAGCGTAAACGTTTAGTGCATATTGTTGTGAATGGTTAAAAATGTATTATTTCAAGCCAAAACAGGAGCGAATATTTTCTATATTTTAACACAGTATGAAAAAAACTAAATATGCCTACATTTGACCGATGGGCTTTTGCCATTTTTATAGGGCGAATCCATTAATATGTCTTAATCCGATTTCCCTCAATTTTCTCCGGGCACCTAAAGATGTGCGTTATTTGATATTGTCGTGCTAGATAATGAGTTATATAATAACTCATTATTATTATAATTGATAATGATATTGTGAGCTAGATAATAGTTTAGATTGATTTTTGGCTTGTTGCAATCTTTTTAGCTATTGAGTTATATACCACAGCAAAGCAGCTTTTCGCGCACGACTTTTTTGCAATCTTATCAAGCATCTAGCATCACCTTCCTCTCTATCGGTCCGGGATAGGCCACCAGCTAACGAGCATTATTTTTTGCGCATTTTCTTCAGCAGGACTGGCCTCATTGTTTACGGGCCTAGTACTACAGTGATAAAGCTGTTGAATATGACAAACATCTTACCTATCCTCAAGGCGATCTACCTTAAGTTTGACTAGAAGCACTCTCATAATTTGAAAACATCTACTACCGCCATCTACTATCTTAGTCTTTGACGTCAACGCCAACTCGACGCAACTTGTATTACCTGAGATACTTGAGACTGTAAAACGGTCTACTTAGAAAAAGCGTCGCTTCTATTTCCACAACTTAACATATTGATGCAAACTGTGCGAAATAAATAAAAGAAATAAAATTATCGAACAATTTACACAAGCTTGTTATTTCCAATTAATTATTGATCAACTCATGTAGATGACAAGTCCACGTATAGTAGCGGTAGCAGAAGCAGAATATATGACTGAATACGTGAAAAATTCCGTGTTTTTCCACAGATTTGCGATTAATTTTGTTTTCCCTAAGCGTTTGCTTTTTCGATCGATCCAGAACAGTATAGCCTCAGATCGGTATTAGCCCCTTGTACAAGTACTGGCACAACGTTTTGTTACTATTGATTCGTTTCAGGTATTTGCAGGTTGTCTTCAGCCGGATTCCGATGGCGCACAGCGGCTGCGTTTGATAGTGACTGATGACAAACTTCATGTAATTCCGCTTGATGTCACCAACGCTGAACAAATACAAGATGCATTACGCTACGTCAAGGCCAACCTCAATGGAAATCGTTAGTGTTGTGTCGTTATAGTTAATTGATCCGATGGAGATCGATAGTATTTCGAAATGTCACTCTATCGGTTGATATGATTGGACAAACCTTAGGCTTACGGCACTCTCACTGAGACAGCTTCTTTTTGCCTTTAGAAGATTCCAAGCTAGCATTCCAAACATAAATTATCTTGGCCTCTTTATGATATTTATCGAAAATTTGTTTACTTCGTTCGGATGAGTGAAAGATAAGTGATAATTAGGTCGATGCAGCATTTAAGTGATATAACGGAGCGGAAAAAAGGCAGCAGCATACTAAGATAGGACCGCAGAATTTTTAAGAACAGAAAATGACTTCATTACGGACACAAAATAATTTTCTTTCTTAGTCCCTCGCCAGCAATATTAATCCTGTTACTTCGTAAGTGATCATTTGCTGAAGGCTTGCTTTATGCTGCTTCAAATAATGGACTTTTTAATTTAATTTTTAATTGCCCAAACAGCTGAGCTTTCTCAATAGAGTTTCCAAGCGTCAATCAAGAAACGAAACAGTGCACCATTTAACACGATGACCTTCAAACGCGTCATTACCCTTAAGCATCTTCCTTACGAAATAATAGCGTAGCGCGGCAGTTAGGAGTTAACAAATATTACAAAGACACATTATTTCTTTCGCAGAACTCTGGTCGGTGATAGCAAATGCTGGCGTGAACATATTCCTAGAGTTTGAGTGGATCCCTATTAAAGACATTGAATTCCTGTTCGACGTCAACGTGATGGGAGTAGTTCGTGTATCTAAGACCTTTTTGCCTCTCCTAAGGTAAGCAACGCAGTAATCTGCTGAAAATTTTTTCTAATTAATTTCCATCACAGCCAGCTTGGCAGCTAAACAGCTCCCTAAAACTTTATCAATATGTGATCTTCCGTTAGACCTAATCATACGATCTGAGCCCTATTCACTTTTTTTCTGCCTTTCCATCTTCTATGCCGCAGAAATTCGCGAGGTCGTTTGGTGCTTGTCGCTAGTTATGCGGGCCGCATCGCGAGCAGTTCTATTGTACCCTACTCGATGACAAAAGCGGCCGTGATAGCCATGGCTGATGGGCTGCGCAGGGAAATGGCTAAATGGGGTCTTCATGTCGCCACCGTTGAACCATTCTACTATAGGTAAATTACAATTTCATTTGTAATTTAAATCCGTTTAAATTGATTTTTTAATCAATCATATAGTGTAAAGTGAGTTTTTTCTGACATACTCACGACCACAAAAACGGCCTGAATATGACTATAATGTTTACAAAGGATCATGTATAGGTTACAAAAGCTACATCTAATACGACACGGTCAATCATCAACAAAGATTTCATTAGTACATAGTGATTTGAAGAGAAATTTTATTATATGAAAAATCCGTTTCTGCCTGGATTCACCGATTCCGATGGTGAATCCAATTCATGTGAATCATGGATCTGATCTTCGGTACGTAATAAGGCTTAATTAGAATTTTTCGAACGAAAGGGCAGGTTCATTTGCATTTTATGTGTAATCTAAATAAAGCGTTCTAATTGTCGACTCGTTTTCGCAAGGAGCCTCTTAGCAGCATCCTCAATGGCATCAGTAGATAAAAATACAAAGTAGCGGAATAAGAGGATATTCCTAAGAACGAGGAATCGTTCTTAGGAATATCCTCTTCCACCTCACTGTGATGAGTCTGCCAGTTTATTGGTCACACCGTATATCAGCAACGGTCATACGATAAGCATTTCGGCTCTCATTTCCTACGTCTTCCAGAACTGCAATAAATTTTAACGAGTCGCAACAAGACATGATGAGTCGATTCAGAAGAGACGTTCCGCTGCAGATACAACAAGAATATGGCGACTATCCCGCTCAAGCTTTTCAGTGGATACTGTCCTGCCTCAGACGGGTTTCAAGGGCGAACGTTGATGAGGTTGTCGATCAAATGGTAAATGCTGTCACTGATCGGGAACCCAAGAGACATTATAGGTTAGTATTTGGACAAAGGTAATGTCCGCGACCTCAGAGAACCATAGGAGCTATTTCGACAGCAACCAAATGCGTCAATTTTGCCTCGTGTTGATATTACTGTTCTTTGCCCTTACCTCCTCTTATTTATATTCAAAGGTTAATAGCGCTTTTAGCCTTTGAATAAGCTACGTAAACAAGAGAAGATAATA